>NC_042968.1:95018231-95068231 GCF_901001165.1 Salmo trutta | reverse complement strand
ACCGGTAGTTAATGACCGGTAGTTAATGACCGGTAGTTAATGACAGGGTAGTTAGTGACCGGTAGTTAATGACCGGTAGTTAATGACCGGTAGTTAATGACAGGGTAGTTAATGACCGGTAGTTAATGACAGGGTAGTTAGTGACCGGTAGTTAATGACCGGTAGTTAATGACCGGTAGTTAATGACCGGTAGTTAATGACCGGTAGTTAATGACCGGTAGTTAATGACCGGTAGTTAATGACCGGTAGTTAATGACCGGTAGTTAATGACCGGTAGTTAATGACAGGGTAGTTAATGACCGGTAGTTAATGACAGGGTAGTTAGTGACCGGTAGTTAATGACCGGTAGTTAATGACCGGTAGTTAATGACCGGTAGTTAATGACCGGTAGTTAATGACAGGGTGTTCCTTGTTACAATTGTTGTTACCAGCTCCCAGCCTATTTATCAACACTGGTATTACGTGTGGATTCAATGGTAGTGGGCACCTTGTAGTTACATGTAACAAGCTCAGTTTTTGGTTTGAGTTATTAACATGGTAATTGACAGGTGACTTTTCAAACGTGTAATTACAGAACATTAGTTACATAATGGAACAAGAAAAGGGGAAATAATATCAGTAATTACACCTGTGGAATAACCTTCAGAAAGTGAAAGCAAATTGTGTTGATTCCACAACAAACCTATCACCAGGTAATGACATAACACCTACAGTGTGTAACTACTATGTTAGTTACATAGGTAATAGGGGTAACATATGTTATTACTACAGTTATTACTGTGTTAGTTACATAGGTAATAGGGGTAACATATGTTATTACTACAGTTATTACTGTGTTAGTTACATAGGTAATAGGGGTAACTACTATGTTATTACTACAGTTATTACTGTGTTAGTTACATAGGTAATAGGGGTAACTACTATGTTATTACTACAGTTATTACTGTGTTAGTTACATAGGTAATAGGGGTAACTACTATGTTATTACTACAGTTATTACTGTGTTAGTTACATAGGTAATAGGGGTAACATATCTTATTACTACAGTTATTACTGTGTTAGTTACATAGGTAATAAGGGTAACAATGTAAAGTGTTACCAAGAGGTTTTATTTTGATTTTGAACACCAGGCTTTATCTCAGGATGCTGGGAATGTTGTGTCAATTGAGCTCTCTCTCTCTCTGTCTCTCTCTCTCTGTCTCTCTCTTTCTTTCTCTTTCTCTGTGTCTCTCTCTCTCTCGCTCTCTGTCTGTCTCTCTCTCTCTCTCTCGCTCTCTGTCTCTCTTTCTCTCTGTCTCTCTTTCTCTCTCTCTCGCTCTCTGTCTCTCTTTCTCGCTCTCTCTCTCTCTGCCTCTCTCTGCCTCTCTCTCTCTCTCTCTCTCTCTCTCTCTCTCTCTCTCTCTCTCTCTGCCTCTCTCTCTCTGTGTCTCTCTCTCTCTCTCTCTCTCTCTCTGTGTCTCTGTTTCTCTCAGTGTCAGGTATGGATGGAGGGCAGACCTACAGCACTCCAGGTGAGTGACTGTTCTAACTTTATGTCCTGATGCCATATGGACTGTGAGTTGAAGCTCATACCTTTCGGTTCGACGAGTGTTCCTCGTGTGTGTGATGTCCTCCAAAGCTTTCTTCCATTTTCTGCTATGTTGTCAACTCTGCAAAACGCCAACGGGCATGTGGGGGAGGGGTCTTGAAATGTAACATCCCCCCCCCTCCCACAATCTTGCTGCCAGCGGTCCATTCAAATCATTTTGGCTAATACAAAATTATCCAGATCTCCAACTGAACAAGGTGATTTTGGAAGCATGGCTACGCCGGACTAGTCTCCAGTCCGGTTGCACAGGCACCAGCTGTCAGAGCAGCTCACAGATCACTGCACCTGTACACAGCCCATCTATAATTTAGCCCAAACAACTACCGCTTCTCCTACTGTATTTATTTATTTTATTTATTTTATTTTGCTCCTTTGCACCCCATTAACTCTATTTCTACTTTGCACTTTCTTCCACTGCAAATCTACCATTCCAGTGTTTTACTTGCTATATTGTATTTACTTTGCCACCATGGCCTTTATTGCCTTTACCTCCCTTATCTCACCTCATTTGCTCACATTGTACATAGACTTATTTTTCTACTGTACTATTGACTGTATGTTTGTTTTACTCCATGTGTAACTCTGTGTTGTTGTATGTTGTCGAACTGCTTTGCTTTATCTTGGCCAGGTCGCAATTGTAAATGAGAACTTGTTCTCAACTAGCCTTCCTGGTTAAATAAAGGACTTGTTCTCAACTAGCCTACCTGGTTAAATAAAGGACTTGTTCTCAACTAGCCTTCCTGGTTAAATAAAGGTGAAATAAATAAATAAATAAAAATTGATGTCCGAACGGTCTGACCAGACTCCCAAAGCCTGCAGTAGCGCGAACGTCCAATTTTCCATTGGCCTTCCTCCTGAAGCCCAGGAAGTTGTCCTCTGTGTCTCTGGCCCTGTGGAACCTTCTGCCTCCACGTAGCACCCTTTCTAGACAGAGGGCAAGAGGGGAGATGTCTCTCCATGTAGATGGAACATTGTATTGTTTTAGAGCACCCTTCCATGAGACCAATGCCTGATCATTCCATTAATCAGATGGGCATTGAAGGTATGCATGAGTACATGGGAGGAGTGGGGCCTTGTGGTCTTTATAGTCTAGAAGGTGACACCATGTGATGAACATGGGAGGACTGGGGCCTTGTGGTCTTTAAAGTCTAGTAGGTGACACCATCTGATCCACTTGCTTTGTTGTTAGGCAGGGAAGTTAAAACATTATCTACCTCTTCAAGGATATGAAATGTCAGGCTTTTTCTGAAGGCTGGGTCTGGAATTATTTCCATTCATGTTGAGACAGTCGATGTTCATACTCAAGAGAAATCCGTCCAGGGATCCTCGCCCACAAGAACATCATCTGACCTTTACTGCGCTAACAGCGGCAGTTACAACAGGTGTGCTTAAGTTAGTTAGTAGATAAACATGTTTAGGCACAGAGCTGCAGCACTCACGTCTGGTCCCGGAAAGCTTGCGACCAAATAGCAAGGGACCGTAAAACATGGGATTGGAGAGCATGAGACAAAACAGCATGGGATCAGAGATCATTGGATTGTAGAACATGGGACCAGAGACCATGGGGCCAGATAGCATGGGACCAGAAAACATGTCACAGGAGAACATGGGACCAGAGAGCGTTGGACCAGAAAGCATGGGACCGGAGACCATAGGACAGGAGAGCAGATGACTGTAGAGCATGGGACCAGAGAGCGTGGGACAGAGAGCATGGGACCAGAGAACATGGGACCAGAGAACATGGGACCAGAGAGCGTGGGACAGAGAGCATGGGACCAGAGAACATGGGACCAGAGAACATGGGACCAGAGAACATGGGACCAGAGAACATGGGACCAGAGAGCATGGGACCAGAGAGCATGGGACCAGAGAGCATGGGACCAGAGAACATGGGACCAGAGAGCATGTCACAGCAGAGCATGGGACTGTAGAACATGGGACCGTAGAACATGGGACCGTAGAACGTGGGACCGTAGAACGTGGGACCAGAGAATGTGGGATCAGAGAACATGTTACAGCAGAGCATGAGACCAGAGAGCATGGGACCAGAGATAATGGGACCAGAGAGCATGGGACCAGAGAGCATGGGACCAGAGATAATGGGACCAGAGAGCATGGGACCAGAGAGCATGGGACCAGAGAGCATGGGACCAGAGAGCATGGGACCAGAGAGCATGGGACCAGAGAGCATGGGACCAGAGAACATGGGACCAGAGATCATGGGACCAGAGATCATGGGACCAGAGATCATGGGACCAGAGATCATGGGACCAGAGAACATTGGACCAGAGAGCATGGGACCAGAGATCATTGGACTGTAGAACATTGGGACAGGAGAGCATGGGACCAGAGAGCATGAGACCAGAGAGCATGGGACCAGAGAGCATGTCACAGGAGAACATGGGACCAGAGAACATGGGACCAGAGAACATGGGACCAGAGAACATGGGGCCAGAGATCATGGGACAGGAGAGCATGGGACCAGAGAACATGTCACAGGAGAACATGGGACCAGAGAACATGGGACCAGAGAGCATGGGACCAGAGAGCATGGGACCAGAGAGCATGGGACCAGAGAGCATGGGGCCAGAGAGCATGGGGCCAGAGAGCATGGGACCAGAGAGCATGGGACCAGAGTGCATGGGACCAGAGAACATGGGACCAGAGAACATGGGACCAGAGAACATGGGACCAGAGAACATGGGACCAGAGAGCATGGGACAGGAGAGCATGGGATCAGAGAACATTGGACCAGATATAATGGGACCAGAGAGCATGGGACAGGAGATAATGGGGCCAGAGATAATGGGGCCAGAGATTATTGGACTGTAGAACATGGGACAGGAGAGCATGGGACCAGGTCTTTTAGTTCTTAGGCACAAATTCCAGATTAGTTCACTATGTCACTATAAACATAAAAACAACAACCAATACATCAATAGCCACTACAATGTAAACACATGATTTTGTCATTTCAGCACCATTTGCTTGATTTTGCACACCCACAAACGAACGTTGTTGTCATTAGCTATCTAGCTAGCATGCTAGCGACGCTATTCAGCATAGGCTGCTGCATGATAATCAGCTAGCGGTTAGCTATCTTGTGAGTATTTTCCAATGGAAACCGAGGAAGGTGCCAGGATGACGTTTGTGTAGAGTTCGTCAGAGTACTAAGTGGATTGTAAGAGCATTTAAAAACATTAATAAAGACAATCTTTTTTTTTTTTTTTTTACTTTATATTTGTAGCTGCAATGTTACAGTACCTGCTCCCCAATAACATGTACCCTTGACCCCCAATACAGCAGTGAAGTTCCTCTCCAGCGAAGATGTACAATAACACACAAGATGTTATAATGTACAATAACACACAAGATGTTATAATGTACAATAACACACAAGATGTTATAATGTACAATAACACACAAGATGTTATAATGTACAATAACACACAAGATGTTATAATGTACAATAACACACAATATGTTATAATGTACAATAACACACAAGATGTTATAATGTACAATAACACACAATATGTACAATAACTTTCTAACACTCTCCCTCCTCTTCTTCTCCAGCCTACCAGTGGGAGTCGTCTGATTGGCTGTCCCCGTCCCGGCTCCGCCTACCTGGCATCGATGGGGGGTCACACTGTGACATTACAGATGACCTTCCGTCGTTCGGCAGAGCAGGAAGCGTGTACTCACTACAGCTGGACTACGGGCTGGGGGGGTACAGGAGGGAAAGAGGAAACTCGGTGGACAGAAGAAGCCTCAGGTCACTCTCAGCTGAGAGGAGGGGGTATGAGAGAGAGAGAGAAAGAGACATGGAGAGAGGGAGAGGGACAGAAAGAGCGAGAGGGAGAGGAATGGAGAGAAGGAGAGGACGAGGGATGGAGGGAGAGAGAGGGAGAGGGATGGAGAGAGCAAGAGGGATGGATGGAGAGAGAGGGAGAGGGATAGAGGGAGAGAGAGAGAGAAGGATGGGGAGAGGGATGGAGGGAGAGAGAGGGAGAGGGATGGAGAGAGGGAGAGGGATGGAGGGAGAGAGAGGGAGAGGGATGGAGAGAGCGAGAGGACGAGGGATGGAGGGAGAGAGAGGGAGAGGGATGGAGAGAGCGAGAGGGATGGATGGAGAGAGAGGGAGAGGGATAGAGGGAGAGAGAGAGAGAAGGATGGGGAGAGGGATGGAGGGAGAGAGAGGGATGGAAGGAGAGAGAGAGGGAGAGAGAGAGATAAGGTATGGAGGGAGAGTTCACAGAGACTACGGTTCAGCTGATAGAAGAGGTCAGAGAGAACACTCAGGGGACAGAAGAGGAAACAGGAGGGAAAGGAGTGAGTGTAGAGACGGAGGTGGAACAGGGCTGGACAGATCACACACAGCAGACAGGAGGTACGAGAGGAGGTACGAGAGACATACAGGGACAGGGTACGGGATAGACAGAGTGATCACAGGCGAAAGAAGCACCACGGTCGAAAAAAGAATCCACTCCAGCGAGGGAGAGAAAGAGCACCAACCTATTGATCGAGAGGACACCTCATCACCAGTGTATGAAGAGTACCGTGAATTCAACCCAGACACAGTCCCTGACCCAGACCCTGTTCCAGAACCAGACCAGAACCACTATGATACTCTTCCACCAACACGGCCTGCCTACCAGGGTTACCCCTCTCCTCCTCCAGGGCTCAACCTCCACCCAGCCCAGCTGCTGCCCCCGCTCAGGGCCTGGGACGGACAGAACGCCTGGGCGCCCCTGGAGGTGACCCAGGGGTCGGGAGTTGGCGGTCAGGGTTCAAGGCTTGAGAGGTCAGAGTCAGGAGATGAGCTGGAGAGACTGTTGAATCTGGTGTCGCTCAGAGCTCGGAGGGCTACGCGTACACAGAGACCCTCTGAAACACCCCTTCCTCCAGAACCATCCACTGGCTGGGACGGGCTGTACTCATCAGAACCTCCTCCAGAACCATCCACTGGCTGGGACGGGCTGTACTGATCAGAACCTCCTCCAGAACCATCCACTGGCTGGGACGGGCTGTACTCATCAGAACCTCCTCCAGAACCATCCACTGGCTGGGACGGGCTGTGCTGATCAGAACCTCCTCCAGAACCATCCACTGGCTGGGACGGGCTGTACTCATCAGAACATCATCCAGAACCATCCACTGGCTGGGACGGACTGTACTCATCAGAACCTCCTCCAGAACCATCCACTGGCTGGCTCTTTTGCGAGGCAGGACCAGCACAAGACAAGCTCCTGCAATAGAGTCTCTAGATTGAACAACTTACATTAATATCAAATCTATTTAAATGCAGTCACTGTAAGTCAATAGAAACGTTCCATACATTACCTCAATAGTGCCACACAACATGTACTTCTGTTTTCACAACACGGAGTTCTGTTGAAATACTGTAACTATTAATAGTATGCTTTGCATCTGTGTAGCGGACCATTTTAACACATGTACAGTATGATTACATTACATACACAGACACACAGACGGAGAGACAGACAGACAGACAGAGATGGAGAGAGAGAGAGACAGACAGACAGAGACGGAGAGAGAGAGAGACAGACAGACAGACGGAGAGAGAGAGAGAGAGAGACAGAGATGGAGAGACGGAGAGAGAGAGACAGACAGACAGACGGAGAGAGAGAGAGACAGACAGACAGAGACGGAGAGAGAGAGAGACAGACAGACAGACGGAGAGAGAGAGACAGACAGACAGAGATGGAGAGAGAGAGAGACAGACACACAGAGACGGAGAGAGACAGACAGACAGAGACGGAGAGAGAGAGAGAGAGAGACAGACAGACAGACGGAGAGAGAGAGAGAGAGAGACAGACACACAGAGACAGAGAGAGAGAGACACACAGAGACAAAGAGAGAGAGAGACACACAGACGGAGAGAGAGAGAGACAGACAGACACACAGAGACAGAGAGAGAGAGACACACAGAGACGAAGAGAGAGACAGACACAGAGACGGAGAGAGAGACAGACAGACACACACAGACGGAGAGAGAGAGAGACACACACAGAGACAGAGAGAGAGAGAGACGGAGACACAGAGATGGAGAGAGAGACAGACACACAGAAACGGCGAGATAGACAGACACACAGAGACGGAGAGAGAGACACACAAACGGAGAGAGAGAGAGACAGACAGAGACGGAGAGAGAGAGAGAGACAGCTACAGGCTATTGAATAGCTGCAGTCACAGCCTGTATCTTCAGCGTCTCAACAAAATGAAGAGTTGATTCCCTTTCCTTTGCAGTTGTATGTTATATATTTTACTACAGACCTGCCATTCTACATGTAGGTTTGTCTCCTGTCTGTCAATATGAGCTTGATTGTAAATATACAGGACATTCACTACTTTTCTGCAACTGAATAATACTTTGGAATTGTTAGGTAACACTTTACAATAAAGACAGATTCATTAACATGAGGTAATATAGTAGTCGACTTGAAAACATGATTACTCATTGTATTTATGTATAAACTTAACTTAACTATTAGCTAACCAATAACTAATTAGCTATCTCTTGCTGTTATTCGTGTTGATCAATGTCTCTTTGTTGTAATGACTATTTAATAGTCTGTTAAGTAAGTATCATCGATTAAATAGATGTGACACATACATGTTGTTGGTGGTGGTGATTATGATTATGATGATGAAGTCAGGCCTGTGTTGTGTGTTTTAATTGAACAGATAGTTCAGCTGAGGAGAGACAGGAAAGGCAGGGAGGTCGAGTCAAAGACAGGAAAGGCAGGGAGGTCGAGTCAAAGACAGGAAAGGCAGGGAGGTCGAGTCAAAGACGGGAAAGGCGGGAGGTCGAGTCAAAGACGGGACAGGCAGGGAGGTCGAGTCAAAGACAGGAAAGGCAGGGAGGTCGAGTCAAAGACAGGAAAGGCAGGGAGGTCGAGTCAAAGAAAGGAAAGGCAGGGAGGTCGAGTCAAAGACAGGAAAGGCAGGGAGGTCGAGTCAAAGACGGGAAAGGCAGGGAGGTCGAGTCAAAGACGGGAAAGGCAGGGAGGTCGAGTCAAAGACGGGAAAGGCAGGGAGGTCGAGTCAAAGACAGGAAAAGCAGGGAGGTCGAGTCAAAGACAGGAAAGGCAGGGAGGTCGAGTCAAAGAAAGGAAAGGCAGGGAGGTCGAGTCAAAGACGGGAAAGGCGGGAGGTCGAGTCAAAGACAGGAAAGGCAGGGAGGTCGAGTCAAAGACAGGAAAGGCAGGGAGGTCGAGTCAAAGACAGGAAAGGCAGGGAGGTCGAGTCAAAGACGGGAAAAGGCAGGGAGATCGAGTCAAAGACTGGAAAGGCAGGGAGGTCGAGTCAAAGACAGGAAAGGCAGGGAGGTCGAGTCAAAGATGGGAAAGGCAGGGAGGTCGAGTCAAAGACGGGAAAAGCAGGGAGGTCGAGTCAAAGACGGGAAAAGCAGGGAGGTCGAGTCAAAGACGGGAAAAGCAGGGAGGTCGAGTCAAAGACGGGAAAGGCAGGGAGGTCGAGTCAAAGACGGGAAAGGCAGGGAGGTCGAGTCAAAGACAGGAAAGGCGGGAGGTCGAGTCAAAGACAGGAAAAGCAGGGAGGTCGAGTCAAAGACAGGAAAGGCGGGAGGTCGAGTCAAAGACGGGAAAGGCAGGGAGGACGAGTCAAAGACAGGAAAAGCAGCGAGGTTGAGTCAAAGACAGGAAAGGCAGGGAGGTCGAGTCAAAGACAGGAAAAGCAGGGAGGTCGAGTCAAAGACAGGAAAAGCAGGGAGGTTGAGTCAAAGACAGGAAAAGCAGGGAGGTCGAGTCAAAGACAGGAAAGGCAGGGAGGTCGAGTCAAAGACGGGACAGGCAGGGAGGTCGGGTCAAAGACGGAAAAGGCAGGGAGGTCGAGTCAAAGACAGGAAAGGCAGGGAGGTCGAGTCAAAGACGGGAAAGGCGGGAGGTCGAGTCAAAGACGGGACAGGCAGGGAGGTCGAGTCAAAGAAAGGAAAGGCAGGGAGGTCGAGTCAAAGACAGGAAAGGCAGGGAGGTCGAGTCAAAGACGGGAAAGGCAGGGAGGTCGAGTCAAAGACGGGAAAGGCAGGGAGGTCGAGTCAAAGACAGGAAAGGCAGGGAGGTCGAGTCAAAGACAGGAAAAGCAGGGAGGTCGAGTCAAAGACAGGAAAGGCAGGGAGGTCGAGTCAAAGAAAGGAAAGGCAGGGAGGTCGAGTCAAAGACGGGAAAGGCGGGAGGTCGAGTCAAAGACAGGAAAGGCAGGGAGGTCGAGTCAAAGACAGGAAAGGCAGGGAGGTCGAGTCAAAGACAGGAAAGGCAGGGAGGTCGAGTCAAAGACAGGAAAGGCAGGGAGGTCGAGTCAAAGACGGGAAAAGGCAGGGAGATCGAGTCAAAGACTGGAAAGGCACGGAGGTCGAGTCAAAGACAGGAAAGGCAGGGAGGTCGAGTCAAAGATGGGAAAGGCAGGGAGGTCGAGTCAAAGACGGGAAAAGCAGGGAGGTCGAGTCAAAGACGGGAAAAGCAGGGAGGTCGAGTCAAAGACGGGAAAGGCAGGGAGGTCGAGTCAAAGACGGGAAAGGCAGGGAGGTCGAGTCAAAGACAGGAAAGGCGGGAGGTCGAGTCAAAGACAGGAAAAGCAGGGAGGTCGAGTCAAAGACAGGAAAGGCGGGAGGTCGAGTCAAAGACGGGAAAGGCAGGGAGGACGAGTCAAAGACAGGAAAAGCAGCGAGGTTGAGTCAAAGACAGGAAAGGCAGGGAGGTCGAGTCAAAGACAGGAAAAGCAGGGAGGTCGAGTCAAAGACAGGAAAAGCAGGGAGGTTGAGTCAAAGACAGGAAAAGCAGGGAGGTCGAGTCAAAGACAGGAAAGGCAGGGAGGTCGAGTCAAAGACGGGACAGGCAGGGAGGTCGGGTCAAAGACGGAAAAGGCAGGGAGGTCGAGTCAAAGACAGGAAAGGCAGGGAGGTCGAGTCAAAGACGGGAAAGGCAGGGAGGTCGAGTCAAAGACAGGAAAGGCAGGGAGGTCGAGTCAAAGATGGGAAAGGCAGGGAGGTCGAGTCAAAGACGGGAAAGGCAGGGAGGTCGAGTCAAAGACGGGAAAGGCAGGGAGGTCGAGTCAAAGATGGGAAAGTGTGATTTTTTCGATAAAATAAAGTCTCCTCACTTGGTTAGAATTTCCACATTTTTGGTGACGAGGATGGGATGATAGTCTTCATTTTGCTGATTGTTCCTGATTGTTCCTGATTGTTCCCGGGGATATCCAGGTTAACCTGTTGAGGATCTTATCCCGATCTTATCCCGGTATTGGGATTCATTGTCATGTGACCATGGCGGGGAATTCAAAACTGCAAGAGTAATCATTTCAAAAAATCAAATAATCAACTATTTTCCTCCATTTGAAAGATATATCTCCTAAATCTAACCACGCTGTCCGATTTTCAGAGGCATTACGGAGAATGCATAAAGTTAGGTTATGTGAGGAGAGTACATTGACAATAGCTGCGTGTAATGTTTAGCCAATTCAAAGAAGGGCATCAACAGACAGAAAACTAGCTAGAATTATGCACTTACCTTTGACAATCTGCATCAGATGACACTCATAGGACATTATGTTATACAATACATGCATTTTTAGTTCCATCAAGTTCATATTTATATCCAAAAACAGCATTTACAGTCGCGGTGAAATTCAGAATTTTTTTCGGCTCGAATGCACCCAGTGAATCCAGCATTACAAATCACGGAATTACTATTCGAAAACATTGGTAAATTATAATATTGTCATTCAAAGAATAATATATTATCATCTCGTAATTGCTACCGAATGGCCAGATCTCAAAATAACTTTACTGGGAAATCACATTTTGCATAAACTAGGTACTATGCTAACAACAATAAGCTATATGCTAAGCTAAGCTAAGCTATACCGTTAGCATTAGCATCATCTAATATCGATAATAACATTCTAAATATCCCCTTACCTTTGATTATCTCCATCAGAAGGCGCTGCCAGAGATCCCAGGTCCAGAACAAATGTGGTTTCTTTTGACAAAGTTCATAATTTATGTCCAAATAGTTAGCGTTCAGTAGGCTCCCACAAAATGAGGTGGGCAGTGTAAAGTCACGTCGAAAAGCTAAAGAAAACCTAGTAAATAATCTATTTACGTTTGTTTAAACATGTCAAACGTTGTTTAGCACTAATCTTTTGTTCCATTTTTAACGTGAAACATCAGTAAACATCAGTAATATTTTCACACAACCTATCAAGTGTCTAGAATAAACGATAATGACAAAGGCACTCTTCTCAGATTCATACGCAGGCGCAAAAAATGAAGTGATGACGTGTCAACTTGTAAGCTTTCTAATTCGGTCTGTATTCATGACAGATGCTTCCAACAACTTTCTAAAGATCGTTGACATCTAGTGGAAGCAGTAGGAGTTGCGAACTGAATCCTTTCTCACTGTGGTGTCTTTAAAACAATGACACTAAATAGTACAGTCACAAAATTCTCATTTTTTTTAATCTATTTTTCACAGGTTTTTGCCTGCAATATGAGTTTTGTTATACTTACAGACACCATTCAAACTGTTTTAGAAAATTCAGAGTGTTTTCTATCCGAATGTGTTAATAATATGCATATCCTAGCTTCTGAGTTGGTGTAGGAGGCAGTTAAAAATGGGCACATATTTCTTTCAAAATTCTCAATACTGCCCCCGTGGCCCGTAGAGGTTAACCATGCACGGGACTTGCATTAAATGCAGCTGGGTAAGTCATACTCCACTAGACGGAGCAGATCAGATCCCCGCCTGGCTGGGAGGGTCAGCGGAATGGATAAGTCATTTAGAACAGATAGAATTAAGGTTGAGACTAATGTTCCTTGGAATCAATCGATAAAGAAATCACGGGGTCCTAAGGGGGCTGCTGTGAATCTATGTGGACCTGCGGGGTGCCATCATGACTTGTCACGGGTGTCGTAGGGTTTAGACCAAGACGCAGCGGGAAAATGTATACTCATCTTCTTTTATTAACGGACAAAGAAGGAAAACCAAAACAAACACGTATACAGAAAACACGATGACAAAGAACAGGCCGGTAAGGCACAAAGCTATACACAGCAACAATCTCCCACAAAATCCCATGACAAACAAACTCCTAATTATAGGACCTTCAATCAGAGGCAACGATAGACAGCTGCCTCCAATTGAAGGCCCCAATCCCCATTACCAAAACATAGAAATACAAACACCTAGACAGAACATAGAAACACTAACATAGAACAATAACCAAAACCCTGGACTAATAAATCAAATACCCCTCTACCTAAATACATAGCCCGAACCACATAAAACAAACACCCCCTGCCACGTCCTGACCAAACTACAATAACAAATAACCCCTATTACTGGTCAGGACGTGACATGACTAGTGAAACAGGTGAGACTAACTGAAAGGAATACCTATGGCTAGTGAAACGGGTGAGACTAACTAAAAGCCCAGGGTGTGGGGTTGGAGTTAGGACTGATTAAAAGGCTATGGGATTGCTGAGAGATACCCATGACTAATGAAATCAGTGAAAGTATAGAATGTAAATAATAAAATATAGATAATCCACTGTGTTAGTATAGTAAGATGTAACTGTATGAGTTACAGTATCCCAGGAACTAAGCCTGAGATAGAAATTAGAAAATATTCCTGCAGGTTATTAAAAAATATTGTAGAAAACAACTAATTGATTACTGTCTGAATGTGATATAAAATATTGAAATTTGGATAATATGTTTCAATATATTGCGTTATCTTGGGGTTCTGTCCACCACAGGCCTTCACAGTCTGGGACTACTAGTAATATAACGAGATGTTATTTTATATGTAGAGGAGGGAGCGGCAAGTCTATAGGCATTTCTGGGAAGATAGATTGTACCGTGGTCTCTGGGAGGTTAGATTGTACCGTGGTCTCTGGGAGGATAGATTGTAACGTGGTCTCTGGGAGGATAGATTGTACCGTGGTCTCTGGGAGGATAGATTGTACCGTGGTCTCTGGGAGGATAGATTGTACCGTGGTCTCTGGGAGGTTAGACTGTTCCATGGTCTCTGGGAGGTTAAACTGTCCCGTGGTCTCTGGGAGGATAGATTGTATCGTGGTCTCTGGGAGGTTAGATTGTACCGTGGTCTCTGGCGGTACGCTGCCTCACGGGGAAGTACTGGTGAGCCCACGTTGGCTAAGGATATGAGGGTTTATGTATCCTCCTGTTCGGTATGCGCACAGTGCAAGGCACCTAGACATCTGCCCAGAGGGAAATTACAACCCCTTCCCGTTCTGCAACGACTGTGGTACCACGGTCCACCTATCGGTGGATTTCGTGACGGATCTTCCCCCGTCGCAGGGTAAGACCACGATCCTAGTCGTTGTGGATCGGTTTTCTAAGTTCTGCCATCTCCTTCCTTTGCCGGGTCTCCCTACAGCTCTACAAACTGCGGAGGCCCTGTTCATCCATGTATTCCGGCACTACGGGGTGCCTGAGGACATAGTGTCTGATTGGGGTCCCCAATTTACGTCTAGAGTCTGGAGGGCATTTATGGAACGCCTGGGGGTCTCGGTCAGCCTTACCTCAGGTTTCCACCCCGAGAGCAACGGGCAGGTGGAGAGAGTCAACCAAGAGGTGGGTAGGTTTCTGCGGTCCTATTGCCAGGACCGGCCGGAGGAGTGGGCGGCGTCCCTCCGCCACTCTTCTACTAATCTAACCCCTTTTCAGTGTGTGCTGGGTTATCAGCCGGTCCTGGCACCATGGTATCAGAGCCAGATCGAGGCTCCTGCGGTGGATGAATGGTTTCGGCACTCGGAGGAGACATGGAACGCTGCCCATGTACGACTACAATGGGCCATCAGGCGGCAAAAGGCGAGTGCCGACAGCCACCGCAGTGAGGCCCCGGTTTATGCACCGGGGGATTGGGTCTGGCTCTCGACCCGAAACCTGCCCCTTCACCTGCCCTGCCGGAAGCTGGGTCCGCGGTTTGTGGGGCCATTTAAAGTCCTGAGGAGACTGAACGAGGTTTGTTATAGGTTACAACTCCCCCCTGATTATCATATTAACCCCTCGTTCCATGTGTCTCTCCTCAGGCCGGTGGTGGCTGGTCCGCTCCAGCAGTCTAAGGTGCGGGAGGTTCCTCCGCCCCCTCTGGACATCGAGGGGGCCCCGGCGTATACAGTACGAGCCATTATGGACTCTAGACGTCGGGCGAGGGGCCTTCAGTACCTCGTGGAGTGGGAGGGGTACGGCCCGGAGGAGAGATGCTGGGTACCGACGGAGGACATCCTGGACCCGTCGTTAATCCAGAAGTTTCACCGTCTCCGCCCGGATCGCCCTGCGCCCGTCCTCCGGGTCATCCCCGAGGCCAGTGTCGGTGCGCTGCTGGAGCCGCGCGTCAAGGGGGGGGTACTGTCACGACTTCCGCCGAAGTCGGCCCCTCTCCTTGTTCGGGCAGCGTTCGGCGGTCGACGTCACCGGCTTACTAGTCACCACCAATCCATGTTTCCCTGTTCGTTTTGTTTTGTCTTGATTACACACACCTGGTTTCAATTCCCTTATTGTGTTCCTTAATTAACCCTCTGGCTTACCTTTCTGTTTTGTCCGTGATTGTTCGTTGTCAGTGGTTGTTGGAGGTGTTTCTCCTCACACTGTTGTTTTGCTGTTGGAGCTTTTGCTTGTGTTTTTTTGAGTAAACTAGACTGTTTTCACTCAAACCTGTGTCTTGTGCCTGACTCTGCTACGTCTCCAAACCAAAAGCGTTACAGGTAGGCTTGACGAAACAAAACGAATTGGAAACAGACAAACAGAGAACACAGGTATAAATACACAAGGGATAATGGGGCAACACCTGGGGGGGTGGAGACAATCACAAAGACAAGTGAAACAGATCAGGGTGTGACAATATCAGGCTGAAAGGTATGATGGGAGAGGTTTTTGACCATTTCTAGTTATTATTACTACATTTTATAGTTTTATAGATTTAGTATATTTAGTATTTAGTATAGATTCACACCAGTGAATTTAAGAAAGAAGGTAAGGTCATTTAAAACGAAAATCTGTTTGCATTACTAGGAATGGTTGTCACGACTTCCGCCGAAGTCGGTCCCTCTCCTTGTTCGGGCGGCGTTCGGCGGTCGACGTCACCGGCTTTCTAGCCATCGCGATCCACTTTTCATTTTCCATTTGTTTTGTCTTTGTCTTACACACCTGGTTTCAATCCCCCAATTACCTGTTCATTATTTAACCCTCTGTTCCCCCATGTTTGTTTGTGAGTGATTGTTTCTATGTAGGTAGGTCCGTTATTGTGGGCTCTGTTTTTGTATTGCATTTATTATATGTTGAGTAAAATACGTTTATTTACTCTTATCTGCTGTCCTGCGCCTGACTCCTATACACCAGATACACATAGACCTCCTGACACTGGTGTTTAAAATGAAGGTAGATCCAAGTAAAAGTTTTAGTACCGAAAATTAAGCTGATAAACCAGCACCAACTTTTTGGAAGGTTCTAATAGATTTGTTAAACAATATGTTTCATATTAAATATATTATATTATGTTTAATATTATTTATTGACTAAATTGATGCAACAGGTTAAAATGATAAGTTAACCAGGGATTGTTTGTTTTAGTGTTTATTCCACTTAATGGGACTTAACTGTATTATCTGATATGTCTTCAGTAGGATTCTTTCTTCCAGGGCTGATGGGAAGTCCATTAATAAAACCTTTAAAAAGTATTTAACTAGGAAAGTCAGTTAAGAACAAATTATTATTTAGAATGACAACCTCCTTTACAATATTCTCAGTAGATAGCCCGGCATCACAGGGCTAGCTATTTAGACACCCGGCAAGTTTAGCCTTCACCAAAATCACATTTACTATAAGAAAAATGGTCTTACCTTTCCTGTTCTTCGTCAGAATGCACTCCCAGGACTTCTACTTCAATAACAAATGTAGGTTTGGTCCAAAATAATCCATAGTTATGTTCCAACAGCGACGTTTTGTTCGTGCGTTCTAGACACTATCCCAATGGTAAATAACAGTCACGCGCACGGCGCATTTTGTGGCAAAAGATTTCTAAATATTTCATTACCGTACTTCGAAGCATGTCAACCGCTGTTTAAAATCAATTTTTATGCCATTATTCTCGTAAAAAAGCGATAATATTCCGACTGGGAATCTGCAATTAGCTAAACAGGCGAAGGAAAATACTGCACGGGGTCGAATCGGGCACGCGCCTAATTCCATTGTCCTCTGATGGGCCACTTGGAAAAGGCGATAATGTGTTTCAGCCAGAGGCTGCCTCGTCATCGTTCAGGTTTTTCCCGGGCTCTGAGAGCCTATTGGAGCCGTAGGAAGTGTCACATTACAGCTAAGATCCTGACTCTTCAATAAACAGAAGCAAGAACAACAACACCTTGTCAGACAGGCCACTTCCTGCATGAAATCTTCTCAGGTTTTTGCCTGCCATAGGAGTTCTGTTATACTCACAGACACCATTCAAACAGTTTTAGAAACTTTAGCGTGTTTTCTATCCAAAGCCAATAATTATATGCATATTCTAGTTACTGGGCAGGAGTCGTAACCAGATTAAATCGGGTACGTTTTTTATCCGGATGTGAAAATACTGCCCCCTACCCCCAACAGGTTAATCAGTTCGACATAGTGGATGTTTGGAGAACTAAATAGCCCAAAGAAGTTAAAGGGAGTGTTGGTGTGATCATTCGCAAATGGAAGAAACACAAAATAACTGTCAATCTCCCTCGGCCTGGGGCTCCATACGAGATCTCACCTCGTACTCCCTGTATATAGCCATGTTATTACCTTGTACTCCCTGTATATAGCCATGTTATTACCTTGTACTCCCTGTATATAGCCATGTTATTACCTGGTACTTCCTGTATATAGCCATGTTATTACCTGGTACTCCCTGTATATAGCCATGTTATTACCTGGTACTTCCTGTATATAGCCATGTTATTACCTGGTACTTCCTGTATATAGCCATGTTATTACCTGGTACTTCCTGTATATAGCCATGTTATTACCTGGTACTTCCTGTATATAGCCATGTTATTACCTGGTAACCCTGTGTATAGCCATGTTATTACCTGGTACTTCCTGTATATGTAATTTATTGTGTTACTATTTCCTTTTTTGTCTTACTTTTTAACTCTGCGTTGTAGAGAAAGGGCATTTCACTGTAAAGTCTACAGTTGTTATATTCGGCACATGTGACAATTTGATTTATATATTTTTACCAGGTAAATTGACAGAGAACACATTCTCATTTACAGGAACGACCTGGGGAATAGTTACAGGGGAGGAGAGGGGGGATGGATGAGCCAATTGGAAGCTTGGGATGATACAGTGGCCATGATGGTATGAGGGCCAGATTGGGATTTTATCCAGGACACTGGGATTTACACCCCTACTCTTACGATAAGTGTCATGGGGTCTTTAGTGACCACAGATAAGCAGGACACCTGTTTAACGTCCCATCCTACACATAGAAATGTCCACTGCCTTGGGGTATTGGGAAAGAGTTCTTCCCACTGACCCTCCAACACCACTTCCAGCAGCATCTGGTCTCCCACCTAAGGACTGACCCTGCTTAGCTTCAGAGGAAAGCTAGCAGTGGGATGCAGGGTGGTATGCTGCTGGCTATATACCCCTTGACTTTTTCCACATTTTGTTGTGTTACAGCCTGAATTTAAGAGGAGAGAGTGAAGGAGAGAGGAGAGAGGTGGAGGGAGGTGGAGAAAAGGAAAGAGGTGGAGAGAGATGGAGAGAGATGGAAAGAAGGAGAGAGATGGAAAGAAGGAGAGAGAGATAGAGGTCGAGAGGGAGAAGGAGAGGGAGATGGAGAAGGAGAGAGGAGAGAGAGATGGAGATGGAGAAGGAGAGAGAGATTGAGAAGGAGAGATGAGAGAAGGAGAGTGAGGGAGAAGGAGAGAGAAGGAAAGATATTGAGAAGGTGAGACAGATGGAGAGCTGAGATGGAGAGAAGGAGAGACTGAAAGAGATTTGAGAGGTGTGGAGGGGAGACGTGGAGAAAGTTACCCTACATTACCAAAAGTATGTGGACACATGCTCTTCGAACATCTCATTCAAGAATCATGGGCATTAGTATAACTGCTATAACAGCCTCCACTCTTCTGGGAAGGCTTTCCACTAGATGTTGGAACATTGCTGCTATAACAGCCTCCACTCTTCTGGGAAGGCTTTCCACTAGATGTTGGAACATTGCTGCTATAACAACCTCCTCTCTTCTGGGAAGGCTTTCCACTAGATGTTGGAACATTGCTGCTATAACAACCTCCTCTCTTCTGGGAAGGCTTTCCACTAGATGTTGGAACATTGCTGCTATAACAGCCTCCACTCTTCTGGGAAGGCTTTCCACTAGATGTTGGAACATTGCTGCTATAACAGCCTCCACTCTTCTGGGAAGGCTTTCCACTAGATATTGGAACATTGCTGCTATAACAGCCTCCACTCTTCTGGGAAGGCTTTCCACTAGATGTTGGAACATTGCTGTGGGGACTTACTTCCATTCAAACACAAGAGCATTAGTGAGGTCAGTCACTGATGTTGGGCGATAAGGCACAGTCAGCTTTCCAATTCATCCGGAAGGTGTTCGATGGGGTTGAGGTCACCGATCTCGACAAACCGTTTTTGTATGCTCCTCGCTTTGTGCACGGGGGCATTGTCATGCTGAAACAGCCACAAAGTTGGAAGCACAGAATCATCTGGAACGTAATTGTATGTTGTAGGGTTAAGATTTCCCTTCATTGGAACTAAGGGGCCTGAACCAAGAAAAACAGCCCCAGACCATTTTTCCTCCTCCACCAAACTTTACAGTTGGCACTATGCATTCGGGCAGGTAGCGTTCTCCTGGCATCCGCCAAACCCAGATTCGTCTGTCGGACTGCCAGATGGTGAAGCATGATTCATCACTCCAACGCTTTTCCACTGCTCCAGAGTCCAATGGCGGCGAGCTTTACACCACTCCAGCCAACGCTTGGCATTGCTCATGGTGATCTTAGGCTTGTGTGCGGCTGCTCTGCCATGGAAACCCATTTTGTGAAGCTCACGACTAACAGTTACTGTACTGACGTTGCTTCCAGAGGCAGTTTGGAACTCGATAGTGAGTGTTGCAACTGAGGACAAACTATTTTTATACACTACGCGATCCCGAGTGGTACAGTGGTCTAAGACACTGCATCTCGGTGCAAGTGGAATCACTACAGTCCCTGGTTCGAATCCAGGCTGCATCACATCCGGCCTTGATTGGGAGTCCTATAGGGCGGCGCACAATTGGCCCAGCGTCGTCAGGGTTTGGCTGGGGTAGGCCGTCATTGTAAATAAGAATTTATTCTTAATTGACTTGCCTAGTTAAATAAAGGTTAAAAAAAATCATAAAATAAAAAGAAATTGCACTCGGCGGTTCTGTGAGCTTGTGTGACGTTTTTGCTACTAGATGTTGCCACTTCACAATAACAGCACTTACAGTTGACCAGGGGCAGCTCTAGCAGGGCAGAAATTTGACAAACTGACTTGTTGGAAAGGTGGCATCCTATGATGGTGCCACATTGAAAGTCACTGAGCTCTTCAGTAAGGCATTCTACTGCCAATGTTGGTCTATGGAGATTGCATGGAGGTGTGCTCGATTTTATACACCTGTCAGCAATGGGTGTGGCTGAAATAGCCGAATCCACTCATTTGAAGGGCTGTTCACATACAGTACCAGTCAGAAGTTTGGACATCATTCAAGGGTTTTTCTTTATTTTGACGATTTTCTACATATGATTTCCCACATATGCTGAGCACTTGTTAGCTACTTTTCCTTCACTCTGCGGTCCAACTCAAACCCAAACCATTTCAATTGGGTTCAGGTCAGGTGATTGTAGAGACCAGGTCATCTGATGCAGCACTGAATGCATTCAACTGAAATGTGTCTTCCGCATTTAACCCAACCCCTCTAAATCAGAGAGGTGTGGGGGGGCTGCCTTAATGGACATCTACATCATCGACGCCCAGGGATCAGTGGGTTTACTGCCTTGCTCAGGGGCAGTACGACACATTTTTACCTTGTCAACTTGGTGATTCAATCCAATCCATTCAATCCAACTCGGGGATTCAATCAACCTTTCAGTTGCTGGCCCAACGCTTCTACCAGGCTATGGATTTGGTATTTTACCATATAGGGCTATCTTCTGTATACCACCCCTACCTTGTTACAACACAACTGATTGGCTCAATTGCATTAAGAAGGAAATAAATTCCACAAATTAACTTTTAACCTGTTAATTGAAATGCATTCCAGGTGACTATCTCATGAAGCTGGTTGAGAGAATGCCAAGAGCGTGCAAAGCTGTCATCAAGGCAAAGTGTGGTGCTACTTTGAAGAATCTCAAATATAAAATATATTTTGATTTGTTTTAACACTTTTTTGTTTACTACATAATTCCATATGTGTTATTTCATAGTTTTGATGTCTTCACTATTATTCTACAATGTAGAAAATATATATTTTTTAAACTTAGTAGGTGTGTCCAAAGTTTTGACTGATGCTGTATGTCGTGTACCTTCCCCTGCTATTCATTCTATCACTTTACACGTTGCTTAAACTCTGTACATAGCTGATAATATAACACTGGAAATGTCTTTATCTTTCTGAAACCTTTCTGAAGTTTGTTTACTGTTCATTTGTAATTGTTTGTTGTTGAGGTTGTTCTTGTTACTTCTTACTTCTGTTTATTGTTGATTTCATTTGGCAAAATAAACATGTTTTACCATTAAAATAAAGCCCCATTGAATTGAATTGAGAGAGAGAGAGTGTGCGAGAGAGAGAGAGAGAGAGAGAGAGAGAGTGCGAGTGTCTCTCTCTCTTCCTTCCTCTCATCCTTCCTCTCGCTCTCGTTCTCTAACCCCAGTGTGAAGAGACCAGACAGACATGGCTGCCACTCTGAAGGGAACTGTCGTCTCTCTTCTTCTTCTTCTTCTCTCCTCATTTTCTCAAGGTAAGGTTGGATTCAGAACTCTTCGTCTGATTGTGAGTAGACAGAGTAAAGAGACTGTTCTCAGGTTTTCAACTGTTGTGTGATTTGATTGACAGGTGTCCATGGCGTTGAAGTGTTACACCTTGAATCAGTGAGAGCTGTAGAGGGTCAGAACATCACTCTACCCTGTCTACTAGGAGAGAAGGAGGGACGTAAACCCGTCATCTCTCAGGTAGCTGTGTTTTCTCTCTTTTTTTTAAACTGTTTTAATTGCACTAGGATTCCATGAGTGTCCTGAAAGATATCTATCTAATAAAATGTATTTTTTTAAATGTATTATAGCTAACTACCTTTAGATGAATGAACTAACTGTAAGTTGCTCTAGATAAGAGTCTCTGCTATATATGACTAAAATGTACATGTCAATATTCTAGGTAGAATGGAGGAAGAAAGGAGAGCTAGAGGACCACAAGCTGGTAGTGTATAACCCTAGTTTTGGTGAAACCCTCATCTGGCCTAACGTCGCCCTGGACGTGGTGTGGTACAAGGACAAGGACAAGCTAATGGGCACATCTCTGGTTCTGAAGGGCGTGGAGGCTAGGGACAGCGGGCGCTACATCTGTGACATCACCACCTACCCCAACGGTTCCATCAGGAAAGTCACCAGACTGAGGGTTGAAGGTATGAGATGAAGGTTGAAGGTATGAGATGAAGGTTGAAGGTATGGGCTGAGGGTTGAAGGTATGGGCTGAGGGTTGACGGTATGGGCTGAGGGTTGAAGGTATGGGCTGAGGGTTGACGGTATGAGCTGAGGGTTGAAGGTATGGGCTGAGGGTTGAAGGTATGAGCTGAGGGTTGACGATATGAGCTGAGGGTTGAAGGTATGGGCTGAGGGTTGAAGGTATGGGCTGAGGGTTGACAGTATGGGCTGAGGGTTGAAGGTATGGGCTGAGGGTTGACAGTATGGGCTGAGGGTTGAAGGTATGGGCTGAGGGTTGAAGGTATGAGCTGAGGGTTGACGATATGAGCTGAGGGTTGAAGGTATGGGCTGAGGGTTGAAGGTATGGGCTGAGGGTTGAAGGTATGAGCTGAGGGTTGACAGTATGGGCTGAGGGTTGACAGTATGGACTGAGGGTTGACAGTATGAGCTGAGGGTTGAAGGTATGGGCTGAGGGTTGAAGGTATGGGCTGAGGGTTGACAGTATGGGCTGAGGGTTGACAGTATGGGCTGAGGGTTGACGGTATGGGCTGAGGGTTGAGGGTATGGGCTGAGGGTTGAAGGTATGGGCTGAGGGTTGGAGGTATGGGCTGAGGGTTGAAGGTATGAGCTGAGGGTTGAAGGTATGGGCTGAGGGTTGAAGGTATGGGCTGAGGATTGACGGTATGGGCTGAGGGTTGACGGTATGGGCTGAGGGTTGACAGTATGAGCTGAGGGTTGAAGGTATGGGCTGAGGGTTGAAGGTATGAGCTGAGGGTTGACGGTATGAGCTGAGGGTTGAAGGTATGAGCTGAGTGTTGAAGGTATGAGCTGAGGTTTGACAGTATGGGCTGAGGGTTGACAGTATGGGCTGAGGGTTGAAGGCATGGGCTGAGGGTTGACAGTGTGGGCTGAGGGTTGACAGTATGAGCTGAGGATTGACAGTATGGGCTGAGGGTTGAAGGTATGGGCTGAGGGTTGAAGGTATGAGCTGAGGGTTGAAGGTATGAGCTGAGGGTTGAAGGTATGGGCTGAGGGTTGACGGTATGGGCTGAGGGTTGACAGTATGAGCTGAGGGTTGACAGTATGGGCTGAGGGTTGAAGGTATGGGCTGAGGGTTGACAGTATGGGCTGAGGGTTGAAGGTATGGGCTGAGGGTTGGAGGTATGGGCTGAGGGTTGGAGGTATGGGCTGAGGGTTGACAGTATGGGCTGAGGGTTGGAGGTATGAGCTGAGGGTTGACAGTATGGGCTGAGGGTTGAAGGTATGAGCTGAGGGTTGACGATATGAGCTGAGGGTTGAAGGTATGAGCTGAGGGTTGAAGGTATGAGCTGAGGGTTGACGATATGAGCTGAGGGTTGAAGGTATGGGCTGAGGGTTGGAGGTATGGGCTGAGGGTTGAAGGTATGGGCTGAGGGTTGACGGTATGGGCTGAGGGTTGAAGGTATGGGCTGAGGGTTGGAGGTATGGGCTGAGGGTTGACGCTGTATGGGCTGAGGGTTGAAGGTATGGGCTGAGGGTTGGAGGTATGGGCTGAGGGTTGACAGTATGGGCTGAGGGTTGACGGTATGGGCTGAGGGTTGGAGGTATGAGCTGAGGGTTGACAGTATGGGCTGAGGGTTGAAGGTATGAGCTGAGGGTTGACGATATGAGCTGAGGGTTGAAGGTATGAGCTGAGGGTTGAAGGTATGAGCTGAGGGTTGACGATATGAGCTGAGGGTTGAAGGTATGGGCTGAGGGTTGGAGGTATGGGCTGAGGGTTGAAGGTATGGGCTGAGGGTTGACGGTATGGGCTGAGGGTTGAAGGTATGGGCTGAGGGTTGGAGGTATGGGCTGAGGGTTGACGCTGTATGGGCTGAGGGTTGAAGGTATGGGCTGAGGGTTGGAGGTATGGGCTGAGGGTTGACAGTATGGGCTGAGGGTTGACGGTATGGGCTGAGGGTTGACGGTATGGGCTGAGGGTTGACAGTATGGCCTGAGAGTTGACGGTATGAGCTGAGGGTTGACGGAATGGGCTGAGGGTTGAAGGTATGGGCTGAGGGTTGGAGGTATGGGCTGAGGGTTGACGGTATGGGCTGAGGTTTGAAGGTATGGGCTGAGGGTTGGAGGTATGGGCTGAGGGTTGACGGTATGGGCTGAGGGTTGAAGGTATCGGCTGAGGTTTGACGCTGTATGGGCTGAGGGTTGACGGTATATTATAGTACATCCTCTGTAGTGTATTTCACAGTATCTCTGTACTGTTCTACTCTGTATCTGTATGACATTATAAAAACAATTACATTTACCAGAGGTCAGGGGTCAGGGGCAGCCTGGGATCAGTCAGGGGTCAGGGGCAGCCTGGGACCAGTCAAGGGTCAGGGGCAGCCTGGGACCAGTCAGGGGTCAGGGGCAGCCAGGGACCAGTCAGAGGTCATGGGCAGCCTGGGACCAGTCAGGGGTCAGGGGCAGATTGGGACCAGTCAGGAGTCAGGGGCAGCCTGGGACCAGTCAGAGGTCAGGGGCAGCCTGGGACCAGTCAGAGGTCAGGGGCAGCCTGGGACCAGTCAGTGGTATATGGCTATATGGCTGTCCGCTGAGCTGACCTGGCAGTAAATGTTTCTCTATCTATATTACTGTATGGCTGTCTGCTGAGCTGACCTGGCAGTAAATCGCTGCAGAATGCTGTGGTAGCCGTGCTGGTTAAGTGTGCCTTGAATTCTAAATAAATCACTGACGGTGTCACCAACAAAGCACCCCCAAACCATCACACCTCCTCTTCCATGCTTCACAGTGGGAACCATACATGCAGAGATTATCCGTTCACCTACACTGCGTCTCACATAAAAAACGCCGGTTAGAACCAAAAATCTCACATTTGGACTCGTCAGACCAAGGACAGATTTCCACCGGTCTAATGTCCATTGCTCGTGTTTCTTGGTCCAAGCGAGTCTCTTCTTATTATTGGTTTCTTTGCAGCAATTCGACCATGAAGGCCTGATTCATACAGTCTCCTCTGAACAGTTGATGTTGAGATGTGTCTGTTACTTGAAATCTGTGAAGCTTTTATTTGGGCTACAATTTCTGAGGCGGGTAACTCTAATGAACTTATCCTCTGCAGCAGAGGTAACTCTGGGTCTTTCCTGTGGCGGTCCTCATGAGAGCCAGTTTCATCATAGCGCTTCATGGTTTTTGCGACTGCACTTGAAGAAACTTCAAAGTTCTTGAAATGTTCCGTATTGACTGACCTTCATGTCTTAAAGTAATGATGGACTGTCATTTCTCATGGCTTATTTGAACTGTTCTTGTCAAATATTAAATATATTTCGATTTTGTTTAACACGTTTTTTGTTACTACATTATTTCATATGTGTTATTTCATAGTTTTGATGTCTTCACTATTATTCTACAATGTAGAAAATAGTCAAAATTAAGAAAAACCCTTGAATGAGTAGGTGTGTCCAAACTTTTGACTGGTACTGTAAGTATTCAGACCCTTTGCTATGAGACTCGAAATTGAGCCTTGCAGGTGCATCCTGTTTCCATTGATCATCCTTGAGATGTTTCTACAACTTGATTGGAGTCCACCTGCGGTAAATTCAATTGATTGGACATGATTTGGAAAGACACACACCTGTCTATATAAGGTCCCACAGTTGACAGTGCATGTCAGAGCAAAAACCAAGCCAGACTGGATTGCGTCGAGACATATCATCTGGGGGAGGGTACCAAAAAATGTCTGCAGAATTGAAAGTCCCCAAGAACACAGTGGCCTCCATCATTCTTAAATAGAAGAAGTTTGGAACCACCAAGACTAGAGCTGGCCGCCCGGCCAAACTGAGCAATCAGGGCAGAAGGGCCTTGGTCAGGGAGGTGACCAAGAACCAGATGGTCACTCTGACAGAGCTCTAGAGTTCCTCTGTGGAGATGGGAGAACCTTCCAGAAAGACAACCATCTCTGCAGCACTCCACCAATCAAGCCTTTATGGTAGAATGGCCAGACGGAATTCACTCCTCAGTGGTGACAGCATCATGCTGTGGGGATGTTTTTCAATGGCAGGGACTGGGAGACTAGCCAGGATCGAGAGAAAGATGAATGGAGGAAAGTACAGAGAAATCATTGGTGAAAACCTGCTCCAGAGCGCTCAGGACCTCAGATTGGGGCAAAGTTCACCTTCCAACAGGACATTCACCCTAAGCACACAGCCAAGACAACGCAAGAGTGGTTTCGGGACAAGTCTCTGAATGTCCTTGAGTGGCCCTGCCAGAGCCCAGACTTGAACCCGACTGAACATCTCTTGAGAGATCTGAAAATAGCTGTGCAGCAACACTCCCCATCCAACGTGACAGAGCTTGAGAGGATCTGCAGAGAAGAATGAGAGAAATTCATTCATGAATATCTCTCCCCTTCTCTCGCTCGTTGTCTCTCTTTGTCTGTCTCTCTCTATCTCTATGTCACTCTCTCTTTCTTTATATCTCTCTCTCGAATTAAATTTGCTTCATTGGCATGATGTAACAATGTATATATTGCCAAAGCGTACTTTGGAGATTTACAATATTAACATAAAATAAATTATCATAATCCATATTGTCAATGGAACAACAGTAACAACAATAACCAAGGGTCAAAATAACCATACATTGAACAATAACAATAATCATACAGTAGAGGACATGTGCAGGTTGATTGGTCTGTCAGACACTGTCCCTCATCTTATGGCAGGCAGCAATGTAGTGCGCTGCCAACCCACAGCTCTCTGCGTCCTCCCCCAACAGGACGGGTAGCCTATCCTCATCAGAGAGGTCTTTGAAATCTTGAATAAGGGTTTCAAATTTGGGGAAATGACACTCTCTAATTGTTTTATATTTTTGACATTTTGTCAGGAAATGCAGCTCCGTCTCAGGTTCTGCTGTTGTGCAGTGGTTGCACAGCCTTTCCTCTACAGGGAGCCAGGTTTCCTGTGTCTACCCTTCTTAATGGCAAGGCTGTGCTCACTGAGCCTGTACTTTTTCAAGGTTTTTGTAAGGTTTTGATCAGTAACCATGGTCAAGTAGTTAGCCACACTGTACTGTCGATTTAGGGCCAGGTAGCACTGCATTTTGTGGTTCCTAATAAGTAATGTAGTTTTGTTTTGACTGTGTTGATATTTGGTTTATTCTGATTGATTGGATGTTCTGGTCCTGAGGCTTCAGTGTGTTAGTAGAACAGGTTTGTGAATTCAGCCACAGGACCAGCTGGATGAGGGTCCTGAGGCTTCAGTGTGTTAGTAGAACAGGTTTGTGAACTCAGCCCCAGGACCAGCTGGATGAGGGTCCTGAGG
This sequence comes from Salmo trutta, assembly GCF_901001165.1. Taxonomy (NCBI): domain Eukaryota; kingdom Metazoa; phylum Chordata; class Actinopteri; order Salmoniformes; family Salmonidae; genus Salmo; species Salmo trutta. The sequence continues at coordinate 95,040,638 of NC_042968.1, read as the reverse complement.
CTTCAGTGTGTTAGTAGAACAGGTTTGTGAACTCAGCCCCAGGACCAGCTGGATGAGGGGACTCTTTTCTTTGCTCAGCTCTTGGCATTGCAGGGCTTGGTAATGATATGAGAGGAGGTCACTGTATTTTAGATGTTTCCAAAACTTAATTGCTCTTTTTTGTTGTTCTTATTAGTGGATATTGGCCTAATTCTGCCCTGCATGCATTGTTGCATTGTTTGTAGTTTTCCTCTGGACATGTAGGAGAATCTTACAGAACTCTGCATGCAGGGTTTCAATGGGGTGTTCGTCCCATTGGGTGAAATCTTGTTTTGCAAGTGGACCCCACACCTCGCTGCCATAAAGTACAATTGGTTCAATGACACATTCAATTACTTTTAGCTAAATTATAAAGGTATTTCAATTTCAATTAGTTTTTTAACGGCGTAGAATTCCCTGCGTGCTTTCTCTCTCAGTTCATTCACTGCCTCATTAAGGTGTCCAGTTGAGCTTATTTTTAAACCTCAGTAATTGTAGTGTGTACAGTACTCTATATATTTTGTACCAATTGAGAACTTTGGTCTAATTCCTGAGATCTGGATCTTCTCTGGAAAATCATTATTTTTTGTATTTGTGGGGTTTACTGCCAGGGCCCAGGTCTGGCAGTACTGCTCTAGCAGGTCCAGGCTCTGCTGTAGGCCATGTGCTGTGGGGGTTTACTGCCAGGGCCCAGGTCTGACAGTACTGCTCTAGCAGGTCCAGGCTCTGCTGTAGGCCATGTGCTGTGGGGGTTTACTGCCAGGGCCCAGGTCTGGCAGTACTGCTCTAGCAGGTCCAGGCTCTGCTGTAGGCCATGTGCTGTGGGGGTTTACTGCCAGGGCCCAGGTCTGACAGTACTGCTCTAGCAGGTCCAGGCTCTGCTGTAGGCCATGTGCTGTGGGGGTTTACTGCCAGGGCCCAGGTCTGACAGTACTGCTCTAGCAGGTCCAGGCTCTGCTGTAGGCCATGTGCTGTGGGTGACAGCAGGCACAGGTCATTTAACCTCTGAGTTGTGGAGGAACAGAGACTCTCAGGAACAGAGACTCTCAGGAACAGAGACTCTCAGGAACAGAGACAAAAGATAGAGGAAACTAGAGTTTAAAGTGTTCTGGCATGTTAAAGCAATGGAAATGAGACAAGGTTAAAATATATATATTTTATCTATAGTTGTTCTGGGTCTGTGCAGATGAAGGAGAGGAGACAGGGAGAGGAGGCAAGGAGAGAAGACAGGGAGAGGAGGCAAGGAGAGGACGCTACTTGCATTATTGAGACGCACCGAAGGGAATTTCTACAACCACCTGTCTGCATCTCACTGTCTGAAAACATGTACATCTGCACGTCACTGTCTCCGTCTCTCGCTCTCTCTGTCTCTCTTTCTCCATCCTGTGTGGAGTGTGTTGATGATTGTGGTTTAGTTGAGTCATCACTGACACACTGAAATCTCTTCACATTCAGACAAACAGACGTCAACATGTGGACCACATGTTCTGTGTCCCAAATGGAACCCTTTCCCTTATAGTGCACTACTTTTGTAGTACCATAGGGCTCTGGTCTAAAGTAGTGCACTACATAGGGAATAGGGTGACATACCTCTGGTCTAAAGTAGTGCACTACATAGGGAATAGGGTGACATACCTCTGGTCTAAAGTAGTGCACTATATAGGGAATAGGGTTCTATAGGGCTCTGGTCTAAAGTAGTGCACTACATAGGGAATAGGGTGCCATAGGGCTCTGGTCTATAGTAGTGCACTACATAGGGAATAGGGTGACATAGGGCTCTGGTCTAAAGTAGTGCACTATATAGGGAATAGGGTGCCATAGGGCTCTGGTCTATAGTAGTGCACTATATAGGGAATAGGGTTCTATTTGGGACACAGTTTCACACTTCCTGCTTCCTGCTCTCCAGCAGCCCACAGCAACAGCAGCTACAACACGGTCGCCTTCAGCAGCCGAAAGTTGCAGATAGAACAGCCATGAATAGAGCTGACTCTTTTTAGTCCGTGATTTTTCGTCTGTTCTATATTATACACGTCTATCTGAATGCCATACACCTTCATCACAGCTACGGTACAGCACGCTCACCTTCTGCAATGTACTACTGAATATTGCAGATAGAAATGTCTTGAATAGAGCTGAAGTGTCAGAGAGTTATGTTCTATATTATAGATTTCTATCTGCATGCCCTGAACCACAGTTACTGCGTTAATGCTATGATAGAGTGGTAAAGGAATCATGTCATCTCTATGTTTCTCAGTTGGTAGAATATTGTCCATTCAACACCAGGATAGTGAGTCTCTACTCGGGCCACCAATTCAACAACAAAAATGTCTACTCTCACTACTGTAAATTGCTTTAGATAAAAGCATTTGCTAAAAGGCATATGTTGTTGTTGTTATTATTATATTATTCCATGTCAGAGAGGAATGTGCGTTCTATGTAACATATTTCTATGTGTTCATAACGTTGAGGCCCAGTGAACATCTCTTCTACGGGTTCCAAAGAGAGAGAGAGAGAACACTGAGATGTTAATCACCATAGCAACAGCCCTAGGAAGGGTATAGACTGCCCTCTGCTGGACCTGTTGGAGTACTGTTCAATTACTGCTTCCTTAAAGAGTCATTCCGGACCCAAATGCACCCTGGGATGTGTAGTTTCTGAAGCGTTAGAGGAACATTATGATATTAGTGATGATTCTCTCCGTCTCTCATTACTTTCATACATAACAGGTCCTGCTGACACTGTGACCCCCAGCACCAACGTAACTGAGTCTACAGGTACCAGCACCAACGTAACTGAGTCTACAGGTACCAGCACCAACGTAACTGAGTCTACAGGTACCGGCACCAACGTAACTGAGTCTACAGGTACCAGCACCAACGTAACTGAGTCTACAGGTACCAGCACCAACGTAACCGAGTCTACAGGTACCAGCACCAACGTAACCGAGTCTACAGGTACCAGCACCAACGTAACTGAGTCTACAGGTACCAGCACCAACGTAACTGAGTCTACAGGTACCAGCACCAACGTAACTGAGTCTACAGGTACCAGCACCAACGTAACAAGCGAACTAACAGAGCCAGGAGAGATGACAACCCCCATAGCTAACCTCAGCGTCACACCAGACACCCTCACTTCCTCTACCGTACAGGAAGTCAACACAGAGGCGAGACCAAAGGGGTCAGAGGTCAACAGCTCCACCGACAGTCCAGTCAGAGTCCCGTCCACGGCCCAATCAGGATCCACCTATCCACCTAAGGTCCAATCAGATCAGCCCACTACGTGGAGCGTCCAATCCGATGGTAGGCAGGGGAACGAGTCTGAATCAGAGACCCCCAGTGGTGGTGGTCAGGGGGGCTCAGTGTCCCCTACGTTAAACCCAGAGAAGAGCACCCTGGCTGGGGAGAAGGAAGACCACACCCTGGGGACCTACTATACCTCCACTGCCTCCCATGGGGATGACGTGGTGATTGAGACAGGTAGGACCACAGCCAGAGATGGTTGGTTTGTTTTGGTTTCTTGTCATTCTATTTGGTATGTACCGTAGACCACTTTTAAACAGAAAACCTTACAATATCATGATTATAGAGGATAACGATATCATGATTACAGAGGATAACGATATCATGATTATAGAGGATAATGATATCATGATTACAGAGGATAATGATATCATGATTATAGAGGATAATGATATCATGATTATAGAGGATAACGATATCATGATTACAGAGGATAACAATATCATGATTACAGAGGATAATGATATCATGATTATAGAGGATAATGATATCATGATTACAGAGGATAATGATATCATGATTATTCCTGTCAGGTCCCAGTAGTGGTCAGAGGTACGTGGTGGTGTGGGTGCTGCTTCCTGTCCTGGTTCTGCTGATCGTGGTCGGGTTCCTCTACAGACGGTACATCATCCAGAAGAAGTGAGCATGTTTCCTGTCCTGCCTCTGCTGTTCCTTTTTGTTTTACATCAATCACATTCAATGAATCTCTCTTTTCTACCTGCCTTTCAATCTGCCTCTTTCTCTCTCCCTCCTCCCCTCTCCCCCTCCTTCTCTGCTCTCTCTCCCTCCTCCCCTCTCCCCCTCCTTCTCTGCTCTCTCTCCCTCCTCCCCTCTCCCCCTCCTCCCTCCCCTCTCCCCCTCCTTCTCTGCTCTCTCTCCCTCCCCTCCCCTTCCCCTCTTTCCCTCCCCTCTCCCCCTCCCTCCCTCTCTCTCCCTCCCCTTCCCCTCTCTCCCTCCCCTCTCCCCCTCCCTCCTTCTCTCCCTCCCCTCCCTCTCTCTCCCTCCCCTTCCCCTCTCTCCCTCCCCTCTCCCCCTCCCTCCCTCTCTCCCTCCCCTCTCCCCCTCCCTCCTTCTCTCCCTCCCCTCCCTCTCTCTCCCTCCCCTTCCCCTCTCTCCCTCCCCTCTCCCCCTCCCTCCCTCTCTCCCTCCCCTCTCCCCCCTCTGCCCTCCCCTCTCCCCCTCCCTCCTTCTCTCCCTCCCCTCCCTCTCTCTCCCTCCCCTTCCCCTCTCTCCCTCCCCTCTCCCCCTCCATCCCCTCCCCCTCCCCTTTCCCACTTCTTCCCCCTCCACACTCGCTCTTCCTTCCTTCTCTCCCTCCCCTCTCTCCCTCCCCTCTCCCCCCTCTGCCCTCCCCTCTCTCCCTCCCTCTCTCCATCCCCTCCCCTCTCTCCCCCCTCCCCTCTTTCCCTTCCCTTCCCCTCCCCTTTACCCCTTCTTTCCCCCTCAACTCTCCCCCCCATCTCTCTCTTCAGGATGGACCTCCCTCCCCCCTTCAAGCCTCCTCCCCCTCCAGTGAAGTATTCCTCTTTGAGAGCTGATGACGTCCCCATGACCGACATCCTCACCTGAAGGGGGAGCTGTTGTATTTGTTTTAATGGTTAAACGAAACGCTCCATTGCTCCCCATTCATACTTTAATGTGCGCCCTCTGCCGTCAGAAATATAAATGAGCCTTTTACTGTAATACCTTTTCTGTACCCATGCTGTGTGATTTAATGGTATCTCTTTACAAAGCTGGACTTTGAAGCCTTTTTCTTCTGTTATGTTGCTATGCATTTTTTGGTTTTCAAATCAATGAGCTTTCACCAAAGAGTATGATATTCATTGCTACAGAAATGTCTTTATTGTTAAACTTTGGTGAAATATTCTTTATTACATTTGTAAATATTAAACTTTTTTTTATACCAGATATATTTTATGAAATTATTAACATCGCAATTGAATGTATCCAATCTGTTTAAATAAAGATCTTGAACATATTCGTAAAGTTTTGAGTCAATGTTATTCACTCCATGACTGTTAATAGGTCATGTGCTATACCAGCTCACAAACATTCTGGAAAACAGAGAGAGAGAAAGAGAGTTCCCATCCCCTCCCGGAACAGAACCATGACATTCTCTCCTCTGAACTAGAGAGAGTTCCCATCCCACTCCAGAACAGAACCGTGACATTCTCTCCTCTGAACTAGAGAGAGTTCCCATCCCATCCCACTCCAGAACAGAACCGTGACATTCTCTCCTCTGAACTAGAGAGAGTTCCCATCCCACTCCAGAACAGAACCGTGACATTCTCTCCTCTGAACTAGAGAGAGTTCCCATCCCATCCCACTCCAGAACAGAACCGTGACATTCTCTCCTCTGAACTAGAGAGAGTTCCCATCCCACTCCAGAACAGAACCGTGACATTCTCTCCTCTGAACTAGAGAGAGTTCCCATTCCATCCCACTCCAGAACAGAACCGTGAAATTATCTCCTCTGAACTACAGAGAGTTCCCATCCCATCCCACTCCAGAACAGAACCGTGACATTCTCTCTGAACTAGAGAGAGTTCCCATCCCACTCCAGAACAGAACCGTGACATTCTCTTCTCTGAACTAGAGAGAGTTCCCATCCCACTCCAGAACAGAACCGTGACATTCTCTCCTCTGAACTAGAGAGAGTTCCCATCCCACTCCAGAACAGAACCGTGACATTCTCTCCTCTGAACTAGAGAGAGTTCCCACTCCAGAACAGAACCGTGACATTCTCTCCTCTGAACTAGAGAGAGTTCCCATCCCATCCCATCCCACTCCAGAACAGAACTGTGACATTCTCTCCTCTGAACTAGAGAGAGTTCCCATCCCACTCCAGAACAGAACCGTGACATTCTCTCCTCTGAACTAGAGAGAGTTCCCATCCCATCCCACTCCAGAACAGAACCGTGACATTCTCTCCTCTGAACTAGAGAGAGTTCCCATCCCACTCCAGAACAGAACCGTGACATTCTCTCCTCTGAACTAGAGAGAGTTCCCATCTCACTCCAGAACAGAACCATGACATTCTCTCCTCTGAACTAGAGAGAGTTCCCATCCCACTCCAGAACAGAACCGTGACATTCTCTCCTCTGAACTAGAGAGAGTTCCCACTCCGGAACAGAACCATGACATTCTCTCCTCTGAACTAGAGAGAGTTCCCATCCCACTCCAGAACAGAACCGTGACATTCTCTCCTCTGAACTAGAGAGTTCCCACTCCAGAACAGAACCATGACATTCTCTCCTCTGAACTAGAGAGAGTTCCCATCCCACTCCTGAACAGAACCGTGACATTCTCTCCTCTGAACTAGAGAGTTCCCACTCCAGAACAGAACCATGACATTCTCTCCTCTGAACTAGAGAGAGTTCCCATCCCACTCCTGAACAGAACCGTGACATTCTCTCCTCTGAACTAGAGAGAGTTCCCATCCCATCCCACTCCAGAACAGAACCGTGACATTCTCTCCTCTGAACTAGAGAGAGTTCCCACTCCGGAACAGAACCGTGACATTCTCTCCTCTGAACTAGAGAGAGTTCCCATCCCACTCCAGAACAGAACCGTGACATTCTCTCCTCTGAACTAGAGAGAGTTCCCATCCCATCCCACTCCGGAACAGAACCGTGACATTCTCTCCTCTGAACTAGAGAGAGTTCCCATCCCACTCCAGAACAGAACCGTGACATTCTCACCTCTAAACTAGATAGTAAGGTCAATGAGAGGCAATATGTCTGACAGAACACAATCTAACTCAAGTCATCCAAGCCTCTGAGGACCAATCTGGCACACAGAACTGTGTTAGCCCACTGTTTCAGAAACCTAGGCTTTAACTCAGGAAGCTAAGGCAAATCTTCAGATTTCAGGCTAGGTTATTCATCAAATGAGCGAGCTTTACCGAACAATATGTCTGTCTGCCTGTCTTTTTACCTGTCTATCTGTCTGCCTGCCTGCCTGACTGCCTGTCTGCTTGTCTGGCTGTCTGGCTTACACTGCAACAACAAACGTCTCTGATGTTCACATTCACCACAATGTTACAAAGGGCTCTAATGTCCACAGTAACCACAGTGTTGCAAAGGTTCATCAACCCCTTGATGAAACAGGAGGCCAAACCACAGACCACACGCTGTCCATCCGGCCATCTGGTGTGAGACTGAGACCACCTACACACACACCTCTACATTCCACTCTGTACACACCACTGTAGACACTGCTATGTTGACTGGTGTAGAACCACCTACACGCCTTTTACACTTAGTATAACCATTCAGGGTTCAAAGAGGTCAACTCAGACAACGCCTCTCTATAAAACTACTAAAGGAAAGTCCTTATTTCCAGTGTGAGTGTGACTCTAGTCGTTGTAACTGTTATGTGTTATATCCTCCACGACTACAGACGCTGGGGACCCTCCCCACACAGCTCTGAGAGGCTACACCGAACGCTAACACGCAGCTGGGCCGGTGCGTAGCAAGGAACAGCCGGCGACCTGCCACTGACAACCGACCCAGACATCACTCGCACCCCCTTGCGCTTCTCTCTTCACATTCAACGAGAGACAGACAACAACACAGTTGTGCGGTGGGCTGGTGGGGGCGTCCACGGCCATGGAGGGAGCATCAAATGGCTACCAAGACTATTTGCATTGCCCCCCCCCCCGCTCCAACCTCTTCTACGCTGCTGCTACTCTGTTATCATCTATGCATAGTCACTTTAATAACTCTACCTAAGCCGGGGACTTGTGGGTGTTCCTCCAGCTACCTCTCCATGTCCTAGTCAATCAACTGCCTGGTCACAGCCTGGACCGCCGCGGCCCCCCTCCGCTGGGCCGTGCTCTCTGGATCAGAGCTCTGTCTCGCCTGCAGACAGACGGCGTCTCAGCATCCTTCTTCTCAGGTGAGTTCTGTGGCTCTGACCTCACAATCTGCTTCGAGATACGGCAGAGGCCGGATCAAACCCGGCTTTTGTGATAGTGAGTCCAATGGTGAGGCATATATCTGTACCTGAGGCAAAGACTTTGTGTTTTCCTGGGGTCAAAAGTTCAGGATTTCACCAGGTTGCTTCCCGAGGGCTGTGAGTCAGTCACAAGGGGCTGATACTGTCACGGTTCATGTGGAGTCAAATGACATTCTGAAGGGCAGCTCAGAACAGCTGAAGATGGATTTTAAAGAACTGATTGGGTCTCTGCTTGACACCAACAATATCTGGCCCTCTGCCCTCCCTATATCGTGGTATTGAACGGTTCAGCAGGCTTTCAGCCCTCCATAACTGGCTACGAGACCATTGCAGCTCTGTGGGTGGAACATGTATTGACAATACCTTCTGGAAACAAAACACGTTTTATAAGGAGGATGGGATCCCACCCAAATCATTTAGGTTTCTGGATCCTTTCACAGCATTATAAGGCTGAGTTGAGACAATGACTTATCAATGACCCAAGCCCAGCTCAGTTCATCCCTACCATTGTATCGCTGAGTTGTCATGATGCTTTGGTAAATGTACATTATCCCAGGGGCGTTGGCAGACACAATGTAAGTGACCTAATGTATGTCCCTCTAACTGCCCTGAATGCCTCTGTTTACCCTACAGCTATTGTATTCAGTAATCATGTGCCTATGAAGCAGAGTTATACTGTTAGCACTGAGGCGCTGTGCCCTAGAAGGAAGTCCACTGTGTGCAGCTCACCCTGCACTAAGATAAAAAAAACCTGAGTATGTCTACCTCTTCTAAGCTTCCCAGTAAAGCAATGAAAACAAGCAAGCATCCCTGAAAAGTGTTAAAAATAAGCCAACATTAATCTTAGGGATAGACGTCATGTCAACGGGACAGTTGTAAATCACGCAGCGCCTTGTGTCACGATCGCAGATTTTAGAGAAACAACAAATGTCGGTACTTATAAGTGTCTTATTGTCACGGCTGTTCAAAGGATCGGACCAAAATGCAGCGTGTTCGTAGTTCCACATATTTATTAAACATGAAACTGAATGCAATACACTTAAATACTTGAATATACAAAAACAACAAACCATGATGCAGAGAGGAAAACACACTACTCAAAAGATAATAACCCACAAACAGGAAGAGAAAAACCCCTACTTAAATATGATCTCTAATCAGAGATAATGAGGATCAGCTGCCTCCAATTAGAGATCAACCCCAAACAATCCCAATATAGAAATAGACAAACTAGAACTTAAACATAGAAATAGAAAACATAGAACAACCCAAAACACCCCCTGTCACGCCCTGCCCTAATCTACTATAGAAAATGACATCTTACTAGGGTCAGGACGTGACACTTATATCGGCTGAAAGCTTAAATTCTTGTTAATAGAACTGCACTGTCCAATTTACAGCAGCTATTACTGCGGAAAAAAATGCCATGCTATTGTTTGAGGAGAGCTCCTAACAACAAAACACTTTTTTCACTGCGACAGGTTTGATAAATTCACCTCTGAAGGTGAAATGTGTACTTACATTCTAAAATCTTGCTCTGATTTATCATCCAAAGGGTCCCAGAGATAACATGAAGTGTCGTTTTGTTAGATAAAATCCTTTTTCATATCCTTAAAAGGTCCATATAGGATGCACAATTGATTTTTTATTTCCACTTGTTCAATTTGCAAAGAAAGGAATCTGTGAAAATCTCACCTTAAACGTTGTTTCAACCAGTCAAATCACGTTCGCATTTATTCCTCAGAGATCCTAGAACGTAACCAGACTTCACTATATCATTAGGAGTGTAGTATATCCTATAGGACACCAAATTTGGTCAGAGAGCGATGCCTTCATGGCACGCCGATGACGCAGGCGGTCTTCACTTGATCGACTGTACTGTAAGCACCAATCGGGGTCAAACAAAGCCAGCTAGATAGCCAATTAGCTGGGCTTTACTGGAGTATCCGGAAACCCCGTATCTGTTGCAAAATGTAGCTGCTAACCTTGTGCGAGAGCAAGCCTTTTCCTTTTGGACAAACTATAAGAATATGGAGAGTTATGAAGTTATGAAAACTGGGTGTTTTGCAAATGTTGAACTTATAATATGGCTACTAATACTGGAAAAGCTCAATCAAAGTCCAAGTATACAGATTTGACGATATTCTTGCAGAAAAATGAAATGTGAATGTAAACGTCTCCTTCACGATTTGCCCAAATGTACCTGGGTGACTTCACACTAAATGTCATGTAGTTTACTCATACTTCAAGTTATCCGTCTGAAACTTTGCACATACACTGCTGTCATCTCGTGGACACCATCAGAATTACAACTAGAGTGATAGCTCGATGTGGGACCTTTCTGTTGCATTTCAAAGATGGTGGTAGAAATAAAACTGTTGTTTTTTTCTTTGTATTTTCTTCTACCATATCTATTGTGTTATATTCTCATACATTCAATTCACATTTCCACAAACTTCAAAGTGTTTCCTTTCAAATGGTACCAAGAATATGCATATCCTTGCTTCAGGGCCTGAGCTACAGGCAATTAGATTTGGGTATGTCATTTTAGGCGAAAAGGGGCTATCCAAATTGAGAAATCATGTGACTTAACTGAATAAGAATAAGAAGAAAATACAGTATGAAACAAAGATAAATGACATAAAGAATAATAGTAAAATGCTTTGGAGCACCTTAAATGACGTTTTGGGTAATAAGGCAAACTCAGCTCCATCATTCATTGAATCAGATGGCTCATTCATTACAAAAAAAACACTGACACTTTTTTTTATTTTTCATTGGCAAGATTAGCAAATTTAGGCATGACATGTCAGCAACAAACGCTGACACAACACATCAAAGTATATCTGACCAAATTATGAAAGACTAGCATTGTAATTTTGAATTCCGTAAAGTAAGTGTGGATGAAGTGAAAAAATGATTGTTGTCTATCAACAATGACAAGCCAAGTCTGACAACTTGGATGGAAAATTACTGAGGATAATAGCGGACGATATTGCCACTCCTGTTTGTAATATCTTCAATTTAAGCCTGCTAGAAAGTTTGTGCATTCAGGCCTGGAGGGATGCAAAAGGTATTCCTCTACCTAAGAATAATAAAGCCCCCTAACTGGCTCAAATAGCAGACCAATCAGCCTGTTACCAACTCTTAGTAAACTTTTGGAAAAATGGTGTTTGTCCAGATACAATGCTATTTTACAGTGAACAAATTGACAACAGACTTTCAGCACGCTTATACAGAAGGACATTCAACAAGCACAGCACTTACACAAATGACTGATGATTGGCTGAGAGAAATTGATGATAAAAAGATTGTGGGGGCTGTTTTCGTTAGACTTCAGTGCATCTTTTGACATTATTGATCATAGTCTGATACTGGCAAAATGTATGTGTTATGGCTTTACACCCCCTGCTATATTGTGGATAAAGAGTTACCTGTCTAACACAATACAGAGGATGTTCTTTAATGGAAGCCTCTCCAACATAATCCATGCAGAATCAGGAATTCCCCAGGGCAGCTGTCTAGGCCCCTTACCTTTTTCAATCTAACGACATGCCACTGGCTTTGAGTAAAGCCAGAATGTCTATGTATGCGGATGACTCAACACTATACACGTCAGCTACTACAGTGAGTGAAATGACTGCAACACTTAACAAAGAGCTACAGTTACTTTCGGAATGGGTGGCAAGGAATAAGATAGTCTTAAATATAAAAAAATATATATAAAAGCATTGTATTTGGGACAAATCATTCATTAAACCCTAAACCTCAACTAAATCATGTAATGAATAATGTGGAAATTGAGCAACTTGAGGTGACTAAACTGCTTAAAGTAACCCTGGATTGTAAACTGTCATGGTCAAAATATATTGATTCTACGGTAGCTAGGATGGGGAGAAGTCTGTCTATAATAAAGTGTTGCTGTGAATTCTTAACAGCACTATCAACAAGGCAGGTCCTACAGGCCATAGTTTTGTCACACCTGGACTACTGCTCAGTCGTGTGGTCAGGTGCCACAAAAAAAGACTAAGGAAAATTGCAATTGGCTCAGAACAGGGCAGCACAGCTGGCCCTTAGATGTACACAGAGAGCTAATATTAATAATATGCATGTCAATCTCTCCTGGCTCAAAGTGGAGGAGAGATTGACTTCATCACTACTTGTATTTGTGAGATGTATTGACATGTGGAATGCACCGAGCTATATGTCTAATCTACTAGCACACAGCTCAGACACCCATGCATACCCCACAAGACATGCCACCAGAGGTCTCTTCACAGTCCCCAAGTCCAGGACAGACTATGAGAAGTGCACAGTACTACATAGAGCCATGACTACATGGAACTCTAGTCCACATCAAGTAATTCATGCAAGCAGTAAAATTTGATTTAAAAAAAGAAGATCCAAAATACACCTTATGGAACAGCGGGGATGGGGGTGCTGGAGATGTGGATGGGGCGCTGGAGATGTGGATGGGGCGCTGGAGATGTGGATGGGGGCGCTGATAATGGGATGGGGCGCTGGAGATAAGATGGGGGTGCTGGAGATGGGTTGAGGTTTATGGAGAAAGGATGGGGTGCTGGAGGTGCACTTAAAAACTGGAAATCAAACGCTTTATTATCTAAATGTTGAAAGTGCGTGGGTGATGGGGGCGCTGGAGATGGAGCAACACAAAGACATAGGCATACAAATACACGATAACATACACACACGTACACATGGATTTTATGTTGTAGATATGTGGTAGTGGAGTAGAGGCCTGAGGGCACACACTTAATGTGTTGTGAAATATGTTGTGAATGTATTGTAATGTTTTTTTTTTAAATGTATAACTACCATCATTTTGCTGGACCCAAGGCTTTGGCAGCAGCTATTGGGGATCCATAATAAATACAAATACTCTGTACACACACTGTAGACAATGTTATGCTGAAGGACACCAGTCATACTACTCTGCACACTATTTCATCTGATCAAAATCAAAATCAAATCAAATCAAATTGTATTTGTCACATGCGCCGAATTCAACGGGTGTAGAACTTACCGTGAAAATATGACTTAACCAACAATGCAGTTTAAGAAAAACAAAAGCAATAACATACAGAGGGAGTACTGAGTCAATGTGCAGTTAGTCAAGGTAATTGAGGTAGTATGTACATGTAGGTAGCGGTAAAATGACTATTCATAGATAATAAACAGTCAGTAGCAACAGCGTAAAGAAGTGGGGTGGGGGAGTCAATGCAAATAGTCCGGGTAGCCATTTTGATTAGATGTTCAGGAGTCTTATGGCTTGGGTGTAGAAGCTGTTAAGAAGCCTTTTGGACCTAGACTTGGGTGCTCCGGTACCGCTTGCCATGCGGGATAGCAGAGAAAACAGTTTATGACTAGGGTGGCTGGAATCTTTGGCAATTTTTTAGGGCCTTCCTCTGACACCGCCTGGTGTAGAGATCCTGGATGGCAGGAAGCTTGGCCCCAGTGATGTACTGGGCTGTACGCACTACCCTCTGTAGTGCGTTGCAGTCGGAGGCCGAGCAGTTGCCATACCAGGCAGTGATGCAACCAGTCAGGATGCTCTTGATGGTGCATCTATATAACCTTTTGAGGATCTGAGGACCCATGCCAAATCTTTTCATTCTCCTGAGGGGTAATAGGCGTTGTCGTGCCCTCTTCACAACTGTCTTGGTGTGTTTGGACCATTCTAGTTTGTTGTTGATGTGGACACCAAGGAACTTGAAGCTCTCATCCTGCTCCACTACAGCCCTGTCGATGAGAATGGGGATGTGCTCGGACCTCTTTTCCTGTAGTCCACAATCATCTCCTTTGTCTTGATCACGTTGAGGGTCACATTAAGGGAGAGGTTGTTATCCTGGCACTACCAGGTCTCTGACCTCTTCCCAATAGGCTGTCTCACCGTTGTCAGTAATCAGGCCCACCACCGTTGTGTTGTCGGCAAAACTTAATGATGGTGCTGGAGTCGTGCTTGGCCATGCAGTCATGGGTGAACAAGGAGTACAAGACGGGACTAAGCACGCACCTTTGAGGGGACCCCGTGTTGAGGTGTGTTGTTGCCTACCCTCACCATCTGGGGGCAGCCCGTCAGGAAGTCCAGGATCCAGTTGCAGAGGGAGGTGTTTAGTCCCAGGATCCTTAGCTTAGTGATGAGCTTTGAGGGCCACTATGGTGTTGAAAGTTGAGCTGTAGTCAATGAACAGCATTCTCACATAGGTGTTCCTTTTGTCCAGGTGGGAAAGGGCAGTGTAGAGTGCAATAGAGATTGCATCATCTGTGGATCTGTTGGGGCTGTAGGCAAATTGGAGTGGGTCTAGGGTTTCTGGGATAATGGTGTTGATGTGAGCCATGACCAGCCTTTCAAAGCACTTCATGACTACAGGGCTGAGTGCTATGGGTCGGTAATCATTTAGGCAGGTTACCTTGGTGTTCTTGGGCACAGGGACTATGGTGGTCTGCTTGAAACATGTAGATATTACAGATTCTGCCAGGGACAGGTTGAAAATGTCAGTGAAGACACTTGCCAGTTGGTCAGCGCATGCTTGGAGTACAAGTCCTGGTAACCCATCTGACCCTGTTGCCTTGTGAATGTTGACCTGTTTAAAGGTCTTACTCACATCGGCTGCGGAGAGCGTGATCTTATAGTCATCTGGAACAGCTGGTGCTCTCATGCATCAGTGTGGCTTGCCTCATCTTGTGTCACTGGGCAGCTCACGGCTGGGCTTCCCTTTGTAGTGTGTTGAGATTTCTAGCTCACTCAGGAAAAGAAAAAAATTATATATATAAATAGATAAAAGAGAAGCAAATGGGTCTGATGAGTTCAATTAAATGGGGAACGAGTGATTTCTTTAAGTTTCTTAGATTCTCAGATATGTTACGTTATGTGCGCATGCGCAGCTTCACTAGAGACTTAAATTACAGCACCTGGTAATCACTTCACCGTAGACAATCATCAGGAGCACACAGCCCGTTGGTATGTAACTGCGAACTACTCAGTCTAGCGTTGATGTTTGTCACTTATATGTTTGTGCACTGAACGTTTACCTCACTGTGTCGGTGTTAGTTGGCCGGGAGTAACTTGTAGCTCGCTGGGTGCGGTAGCTCAGCGAACCAGATGCTATATAGCATTAGGCTATTATTATCAGCCATTTGCATTGTGCTGATTTGTTCGGAGCACTCTGCTGGTTTCTGGTGGCGGTGGTTTGGTTCGGTGATCCATGGTGGAGTGCCGCATTATGTTGCGTTTGTGTGTAAATCCTTTGGACGAGGCATGTGGTGGCAAGGGTTCTGTGTCCTGTGACAGCGTCCATAGCAACCTGTGACGGCAGAGTCACTGTGCGCATGCTCCTCTGGCGCTGGGCATTCTGGGTGATGTAGTCGGTGCTGTTTTAAGCCAGATTCGCCACATCTTTGATGGTGTTGCAGGCTTATTTGATTTATTATTTACATTATTATTATATTACTTGAATAACATACTAAATAATATATCTGAATAATATATTGTCATTACTTGTTTGTTGTATTTCAGGTTTATGACCTGTGGTCATTTGATTTAAAATAAAATTAAGGACAAAACACGAGTCATGACATTGTGTGCTTCCTGGTGAGCCTTTTCGGAGGGCTAAATAACGAAAATCCGAACATAGTGCGTAATAGTTTTCTAGCGCTGCCACATCGATGAGCGTCGGAGCCTGTGTAGTATGATTCAATCTTAGTCCTGTATTGACGCATTTCCTGTTTGATTGTTTGGTTAAGGGCATATCAGGATTTCATATAAGCTTCCGGGTTAGAGTCCCGCTCCTTGAAAGTGGCAGCTTTATCCTTTAGCTCATTGCGGATGTTGCCTGTAATCCCTGGCTAATCCCTGGCTTCTGGTTGGGGTATGTACGTACGGTCACTGTGGGGACGACGTCATCAATGCACTTATTGATGAAGCCTGTGACTGATGTGGTGTACTCCTCAATGCCATCAGAGGAATCCCAGAACATATTCCAGTCTGTGCTAGCAAAACAGTCCTGTAGCTTAACATCTGCATCATCTGACCACTTCTGTGTTTAGCGAGTCACTGGTACTTCCTGTAAAACGGATTTAAGTGGTAGGAAATATACAGCTACGAAAAATATAGATGAAAAATCTCTTGGTAAAAAAGTTTGGTCTACAGTTTATCATGAGGTACTCTACCTCAGGCGCGACTTCCTTGGTATTTTATTTTACGCATCAGCTGTTATTTGGTATTTCATTAGGATCCCCATCAGCTGTTATTTGGTATTTCATTAGGATCCCCATCAGCCGTTATTTGGTATTTCATTAGGATCCCCATCAGCTGTTATTTGGTATTTCATTAGGATCCCCATCAGCTGTTATTTGGTATTTCATTAGGATCCCCATCAGCTGTTATTTGGTATTTCATTAGGATCCCCATCAGCTGTTATTTGGTATTTCATTAGGATCCCCATCAGCTGTTATTTGGTATTTCATTAGGATCCCCATCAGCTGTTATTTGGTATTTCATTAGGATCCCCATCAGCTGTTATTTGGTATTTCATTAGGATCCCCATCAGCTGTTATTTGGTATTTCATTAGGATCCCCATCAGCTGTTATTTGGTATTTCATTAGGATCCCCATCAGCTGTTATTTGTTATTTCATTAGGATCCCCATCAGCTGTTATTTGGTATTTCATTAGGATCCCCATCAGCTGTTATTTGGTATTTCATTAGGATCCCCATCAGCTGTTATTTGGTATTTCATTAGGATCCCCATCAGCTGTTATTTGGTATTTCATTAGGATCCCCATCAGCTGTTATTTGGTATTTCATTAGGATCCCCATCAGCTGTTATTTGGTATTTCATTAGGATCCCCATCAGCTGTTATTTGGTATTTCATTAGGATCCCCATCAGCTGTTATTTGGTATTTCATTAGGATCCCCATCAGCTGTTATTTGGTATTTCATTAGGATCCCCATCAGCTGTTATTTGGTATTTCATTAGGATCCCCATTAGCTGTTATTTGGTATTTCATTAGGATCCCCATTAGCTGTTGCAAATGTAGCATCTTTTCTTCCTGGGGTCCAGACAAAACATGAAACATGACTTAATCCAGAACAAGAAAAAGAAAAGAAAAAGCTCAGCAACAGAAATATATATATTTTTAAAGGCACGCGTAGGCTACATATCAATACACACACTATCTAGGGGAGAGGCGTTGTGCCGTGAGGTGTTGCTTCACCTGTTTTTTTTTAAACCAGGTTTGCTGTTCATTAGAGCAATTGAGTTCCATGCAATAATGGCTCTATATAATACTTTACGCTTTATTGAATTGGGGGACTGTGAAAAGACCCCTGGTGGCATGTCTGGTGGGGTAAATGTGTTTGTCAGAGTGTAAGTTGTGTAAGTTGACTATGCAAACAATTTGGGATTTTCAGCACATTAATGTTTCTTATAAAAAGAAGTGATGCAGTCGGTCTCTCCTCAACTCTGAGCCAAGAGAGACTGGCGTGCATAGTATTTATATCAGCCCTCTGATTACAATGAAGAGCAAGACGTGTTGCTCTGTTCTGGGCCAGCTGCAGCTTAACTAGGTTTTTCCTTGCAGCACTCGACCACACGACTGGACAATAATCAAGATTTGACAAAACTAGAGCCTGCAGAGCTTGTTTTTTGGAGTGTGGTGTCAAAAAAGCAGAGCATCTCTTTATTACAGACAGACCTCTCCCCATCTTTACAACCATTGAATCTGTATGTTTTGACCATGACAGTTTACAATCTAAGCTAACGCCAAGTAATTTAGTCTCCTCAACTTGTTCAACAACCACACCATTAATTACCAGATTCAGCTGAGGTCTAGAACTTAGGGAATGATTTGTACCAAATACAACGCTCTTAGTTTTAGAGATGTTCAGGACCAGTTTATTACTTGCCACCCATTCCAAAACCGACTCTTTGTTAAGGGTTTCAGTGACTTCATTAGCTGTGGTTGCTGATGCGTACATGGTTGAATCATCAGCATATATAGACACACACGCTTTGTTTAACGCCAGTGGTAGGTCATTGGTAAAAATAAAAAAGAGTAGACAGCCTAGAGAGCTGCTCTGCGGTACACCACACTTTACATGTTTGACGTTAGAGAGGTTTCCATGAAAGAAAACCCTTTGAGTTCTATTAGATAGATAGCTCTGAATCCACGATATGGCAGAGGTTGAAAAGCCATAACGCATATGTTTTTTCAACAACAGGTTATGGTCAATAATATCAAAAGCTGCACTGAAATCTAACAGTACAGATCCCACAATCTTTTTATTATCAATTTCTCTCAGCCAATCATCAGTCATTTGTATCAGTGCAGTACATGTTGAGTGCCCTTCTCTATAAGCATGCTGAACGTTTTGACAACTAGACACAGACTGCCACCCCTTGTCTTACCAGAGGTAGCTGTTCTGTCTGAACGGAAAACCCAGCCAATTGTATATGATCCATGTCATCGTTCAGCCACGACTAGGTGAAACATAAGATATTACAGGTTTTTTTTGCGTCTACCTGGCCTCACAACTGCATATCACATGTAACCTGGATGGGAGACCTGCTGGAAGTGGTGATGGAGGACAGTAGGAGGCACTTTTTCCTCAGGTCTAAAATAAATATCCCAAGACATTACCCTGTGCAGGGTGTTGTCATTTGGACGGGACGTTAAACAGGTGTGCTGACTCTCACTAAAGATACCCTGGCCCTTATTGTAAGATTAGGGGTGTTAACCCTGGTATCCTGGCTTAATTCCCCATCTTGCCCTCAACACCTAATCTTCTCCAGTTTCCAATTGATTATTCATCTCCCCTGTAAGTATTCTCCAGGTCGTTACTGTAAATGAGAATGCCAACTTTCCTGGTAAAATAAATGTTAAATAAAGATAGGTAACTCTCAATCCATGATAATCCATAACACCTAAATTCTTTAAGTCAGTCAACTTCGGTACAACATACTATGGCGAGTTGCACTCTCATGACTTCGGTTAAAGGATCTAAAATCATGCCTGACAAGGCCAATGAAATCCACTCCTTGCTGGATGCTCCCACCTTCCACAGATTCGTTCCTTCAATTATTTCCGCTCTTTGCCTTGGTGTGAACAGGAACAATTCACGCTACTGGAACAAACAATTGGAAAAATGAGACTGTGTAATGGCCGTCGTTAGAGAAAGACCAAGGTGCAGCGGAGGATGTGTTCATCTTGAATGAATTTTAATACAAAAAGAGAACACTTGACAAAATAAACAAAATGACAGCCGACAGTTCTGTCAGGTGCTAACAACGAAACCGAAAGCACTAAACAGAAACAATCACCCACAAAAACCCAAAGGAAAACCAGGCTACTTATGTGTGACTCCCAATCAGCAACAACGAACTACAGCTGTGCCTGATTGGGAGCCACACACGGCCCAAAACAAAGAAATACAAAAAACATAGAAAAATTAACCTTTTGGCCTAACCAAAATAAAGAACAAAAACCCCTCTCTATGGCTAGGGCGTTACAGACTGCCTTACGTTGTGCCAACTAAACTGTCTGTTGGATGTTATGCGCTGAAGTTTGTACTCGTTCTCATAAATCACCTAATCAAAAACAATGAGTTATTCTCCAATTTGCTAGGGCAATGTGTAAGACGGCTAAGAAAGCGACCGAGACGATGATGGTTATAGTGTTTCTCTGAAAGATACTCACGATTTATATGTAGTTTGTCTCGACTCGGTCACTTGAACCAGTGAGTGTGCACATTGCCATGAACTGCGAGACGCGTTGCATCTTTGAGGAAGCTTGGGGTTACCAATAGCGACTGGGACCGAGGTACAGGGAGCGGAGAGAGTCTTGGTCGGAACAGGTTGAACCAGCATCCCAACAAGTGGGATAGTGAGACGGCTGGTTACATACAGGGCCCAGGTTCGGATGATGAATTAGTGTCTCTGGACGGTTCCAGGGATTTCTCTGGTGACGGAAAGGACTTAGTTCCTGGAAAGCCACTTCCTCATGCTACGGGAGTAGCGGGAGAAAACCTAGTATCCAATTCATTGTTCATAGTGGCCATCTTTAGTACCTCCACTGCAGAAGTCATCAAGGTTCGATGGAAAGTACCAGGCTGCAGTGGCTGCCACAGTGAAGCACCACCTACCCCTCTTTCTGGATTTTATTAAAAGATTTGACGACAACCTGGTCCAAACCGTTATTCAGCTAAGCTGATGCTGCATGGATGTGCTGGGCATGGCTTTAGCCGCAGGAGAGCCCCAAGCAGAGATCTGTGTTACGGACGATTTTCATTCTGCCCATGTCCCAGGGCACTGTCCTGTCACTCTGGAAGAGCATGGGAGCTGCGGTTTATGCTTTTGCTGATGCTAGAGAGGGACAGACAGATGCACCTTATATGAGCGGATTTTGCCCACAAGATTGGGCCCTGGAGGCTATGCAGACCCCAGTTCAAGACCAAACAATTAACCAGGAAGAGGTGTGCATGCTTTTCTCCCTCGGAGGTCAATTGGGGATGCCGGTGGGGCACCTTCCAGAAGGCCGGCGGCCGGAGATCCCCCGGGGGCTGGGTCTATCACAAGGTTGGATCAGTCTGGTTCCCAGACACAATACCTGGTACAAGTGCTGCCCTGCTTCCAAGGGGCAAGGAGAGAGATGGTCGTGCCACAGTGCAAGGAAGGAGGCAGCCCCTGCTGCGCACCTAGCTCAGGGCTGGGGGGTGGTTCAGGAGCATGTCCTCCCTTGCCAGCCACCCAAAACATGACCAATCGGGGTACGTCATGGATGGCCAAAGCCCATGAACCCAGAGTGGACCAGGCTTTAGGCAAGCATTTGCAACTAAACACATTGTTTCAACCCCAATGTTTTCAGGGTTTCAAGAGTATTGAATATTCCACATGTGAATTCAATAAAACATGTCCCTCCTCCATATTTAGATACAAGGTTGGTAAGAATGGTGAAGATAAAAAAAGACGTATTTTTCCCAGTCCACGAGGGGGCTTCATGCCCACACAGATGGCGTTTCCAGGAGACTTGCTGCCTGCTCTGACCGATGGCGCACATGTGCAGTGTCACCCTGGGTAATGCGAACAGTGACATCGTTGTATAGCCTACAAAAAAACATGGGGAGCGAGTCTCCAGTAAAACTCCATCTGATAGGGCATGACCCCATGACCCCTAGCCTGATGACCCCTGGCCTCATGATCCCTGGCCTCATGACCCTTTGACTCATGACCCCTAGCCTCATGACCCCTAGGCTCATGACCCCTAGCCTCATGACCCCTAGCCTGATGACCCCTAGCCTGACGACCCCTAGCCTCATGACCCCTAGCCTCATGACCCCTAGCCTCATAACCCCTAGCCTCATGACCCTTAGCCTCAGTGCCAAGGAAGGAAACTTATTAAAGGAGGAAATATCCACCCTGCTCCAGAAACAGACAATACGAGTAGTTCCTCTGTCCGAAGCGCAGGTAGGGGGCGTAGCCGGTATTTCCTGATTTCGAAAAAGGACAGGGTGTTTCCGCCCCATTCTACACATGCGTGCCCTGAAGAAGAAAAAAAAACATCTCCGAATTTGCAAATTTAAGATGCTCCCAGATCAGCAGCTGTTACTATCCTGGCAAATGGTTCACCACTATCGACCTAAAGGATGCATGCATACATGTGCTAATTCCCCCGACTCACAGGCAGTTCCATTACGAGGTAATAGCCTACGATTTTTTGTTGGTACTGCCGGTCGGCTTGTCCCTCTCGCCTCACATCTTTTTAAAGGTGGTGGAGGTAGCTCAGGGACCCATGAGGGGCCAGGGGCTGAGGATTGTTAGCCTTTCTGGACGATTGGCTGATAGAAGCAGAGTCATGGGAACAAGCAGTTACACACATCTAAGCTGGTGTCCCATGTTCAGTCTCTAGGTTTTATTGTAAACCAGAAAAAAGAGCTGTCTAATCCCATTCGCAGTGAATTACATTCCTGGGTCTCGAGTTAGACACCTGAAACCCCACCTCTTTAAGGAATACCTGGGATAGGATAAAGTAATAAAGTAATCCTTCTACCCCCCCCCCCTCCTAAAAGATTTAGATGCACTATTGTAAAGTGGTTGTTCCACTGGATAT
>NC_042968.1:94950731-95013231 GCF_901001165.1 Salmo trutta | reverse complement strand
ATAACAGCCAAATGAGACATGTTAAAAACAATAAACCCTCTATTTGTCCAGACTGACTTTGTCCAGATTGACTTTGTCCAGACTGACTTTGTCCAGACTGACTTTGTCCAGACTGACTTTGTCCAGATTAACTTTGTCCAGACTGACTTTGTCCAGACTGACTTTGTCCAGACTGACTTTGTCCAGACTGACTTTGTCCAGACTGACTTGGTCCAGACCGAGTGGATCCATCTATGACTCATAACTAACTCGTTCTCTCTGTTTTTTGGTTTTATAGATTGTACCTGGTGCATAGTACCTCTGACTTTATTCTGTCTGCTTCTCTTCATCTCTGTGTGTCTCAATCTCACCCTCTGCATTCTGAGACACAGGGACACCAGACACAAAGCAGGTAAATTATCACCTGTTGAATAAAATCTCTCTCTCCGAACAATTCTGTTAGATTAAAATAATATATTTTCCAATTATTATTTTTTTGCATAGAATATGGCTCAATATAGGATTATTACATTTGTTGGTATTTTTTGCTAATCTTTATCAATAATAATAATGATGGACCTGAATGTGTTTTGTATACGTCCACACAAACAATAACTTCAGACACCAGGAACATACAGAGACACTGACACACTGACACAGACAAAGACACAGAGACACCAGGAACACTGAGACTGACACAGAGCACCTCTCTCACCTCTCTCACCTCTCTCACCTCTCTCTCCTCTCTCACCTCTCTCACCTCTCTCACCTCTCTCACCTCTCTCACCTCTCTTCCTCTCTCTCCTCTCTCACCTCTCTCACCTCTCTCACCTCTCTTCCTCTCTCACCTCTCTCACCTCTCTCACCTCTCTCACCTCTCTCACCTCTCTCACCTCTCTCACCTCTCTTCCTCTCTCACCTCTCTCACCTCTCTCACCTCTCTCACCTCTCTCACCTCTCTTCCTCTCTCACCTCTCTCACCTCTCTCTCCTCTCTCACCTCTCTCACCTCTCTCACTCTCTCACCTCTCCTCTCTCACCTCTCTCACCTCTCTCACCTCTCTCACCTCTCTCACCTCTCTCTCCTCTCTCTCCTCTCTCACCTCTCTCACCTCTCTCACCTCTCTCACCTCTCTCTCCTCTCTCACCTCTCTCACCTCTCTCACCTCTCTCTCCTCTCTCACCTCTCTCACCTCTCTCACCTCTCTCACCTCTCTCACCTCTCTCACCTCTCTCACCTCTCTCTCCTCTCTCTCCTCTCTCACCTCTCTCACCTCTCTCCTCTCTCTCCTCTCTCACCTCTCTCACCTCTCTCTCCTCTCTCACCTCTCTCACCTCTCTCACCTCTCTCACCTCTCTCACCTCTCTCACCTCTCTCACCTCTCTCTCTCCTCTCTCTCCTCTCTCACCTCTCTCACCTCTCTCCTCTCTCTCCTCTCTCACCTCTCTCACCTCTCTCTCCTCTCTCACCTCTCTCACCTCTCTCACCTCTCTCACCTCTCTCACCTCTCTCCTCTCTCTCCTCTCTCCTCTCTTGCGGCAACATAAATGGCATCTGTCATTCTGTAGGCTATTTTGTTCATCAGCATTGCTGAACTTAACTTTGTCAGTCTCATCGACTCGCAGGAAAGTGATTGTCCACCATTTTGTTTTGACAGACAATGAGGAGTTTCTCAACCAACAGCATTATCCAAGAGAGAGGTACGGGTTTATTATCATACTCCAGTAATGTGCTTCATCTACCTTTCTATGTGTCTTATGTATTTTCTAAAATGTGTGTGTGTGTGTGTGTGTGTGTGTGTGTGTGTGTGTGTGTGTGTGTGTGTTTACACAGCACATGTCTAATCAGTGATCTGACATGAATCACTCATCTCAAATGTACAGTATTGAAAAGTATTCAGACCCCTTGACTTTTTTCCACATTTTGTTACGTTACAGCCTTATACTAAAATAGATTCAATTATTTTTTTCCCCTCATCAATCTACACACACTACCTTAATAATTACAAAGCAAAAACTGGTTTTTATAATTTTTTTCTGATTCATTAAAAATACAAATAAACTTATTTACATAAGTACATTAACATTTACATAAGTATTCAGACCCTTTGCTATGCAACTAGAAATTGAGCTCAGGTGCATCCTGTTTCCATTGATCATCCTTGAGATGTTTCTACAACTTGATTGGAGTCCACCTGTGGTAAATTCAATTGATTGGACATGATTTGGAAAGGCACACACCTGTCAATATAAGGTCCCACAGTTGACAGTGCATGTCAGAGCAAAAACCAAGCCATGAGGTCGAAGGAATTGTCTGTAGAGCTCCGAGACAGGATTGTGTCGAGGCACAGATCTGGGGAAGGGAACCAAAACATTTCTGCAGCATTGAAGGTCCCCAAGAACACAGTGGCCTCCATCATTCTTAAATGGAAGAGATTTGGAACCACCAAGACTCTTCCTAGAGCTGGCCGCCTGGCCAAACTGAGCAATCGGGGGAGAAGGGCCTTGGTCAGGGAGGTGACCAAGAACCAGATGGTCACTCGGACAGAACTCCAGAGTTCCTCTGTGGAGATGGGAGAACCTTCCAGAAGGCCAATCATCTCTGCAGCACTCCACCAATCAGGCCTTTATGGTCGAGTGGCCAGACTGAAGCCACTCCTCAGTAAAAGACACATGACAGCCCGCTTGGAGTTTGCCAAAAGGCACCTATAGGACTCAGACCATGAAACAAGATGCTCTGGTCTGATGAAACCATATATTGATATATATTGTATATTGATGTATGTGATGTATATGTACTGTATATTGATGTATATTGATGTATATTGATGTATATTAATGTATATTGATGTATATTAATGTATATTGATGTATATTAATGTATGTGATGTATATTGATGTATATTAATGTATGTGATGTATATTGATGTATATTGATGTATGTGATGTATATTGATGTATATTGATGTATATTAATGTATGTGATGTATATTGATGTATATTAATGTATATTGATGTATATTGATGTATATTGATGTATATTAATGTATATTGATGTATATTAATGTATATTAATGTATATTGATGTATATTGATGTATATTAATGTATATTGATGTATATTAATGTATATTCATGTATATTCATGTATATTGATGTATCTGATTTATGTGGTCCTGGCTGTGTTTCCTGTCTTAGTAGATTGGAGGAGGAAGGGGAGGAAGAGGAGAATCAGCAGCAGGAGAATCCCATCTACGGAAACATCACTACAGGTGAAATACATCACATAACTTCACATCACATCACATAATATAATATCTATGGAAACATCACTACAGGTGAAATACATCACATAACATAACATAACATAACATAATATAATATCTATGGAAACATCCCCACATGCAAAGGCACCATACCCATAGGAGGCACAGATTTGTCCTTTAAAAAAAATATACAAATTATATGTATATATATATATATACAAATTGTTTCTCTGTAATACTATTAGCCACCTAACAGTTTGATGAAGTTGACTTTAGCTACCCCAGATAGGTTCCCAATCTCCCAACCTCATAACTAGCTACCAAGAAGCCATTTTCAGGCTATCAAGATAGAGTAGCCAGCTTGTCTAACTATCTTAGCTGGCATGTCTGCTGGTAAGTTTGGTAGACTTTAGAAAAGCAAGCAATAACTAAATGTACTGAATAAGACTCACGTACTTTTCAATATTTGAGCAGAGATGCATTGAAGTATATTTAGTTTTCTTTATTAATGTAATAACCACCAGTCACGAGGATACAGACAACTCAGGAGGTAGATATGCTTATAAACCCAGATAAAGTGAGCATCATTTTTTAATTAATTTTTTTTTTTACATAGAATTAAGTATAATAATTATGGCTATAGATGGCAAGAAAAAAGCTGTTTCAGGTGTTTGAAAAATGCAAAATTCTTCAACTTGTGGACGGGTGGCCTAGGCCCCCCTCTGGCCTACACCCTCCCCCCCCGTAATCGATTAAATGTTAGTATTTTTTAATTTATGTATTCTAGCGTAACTTCAGTATAGAACCCTTCTCTCTCTCTCTCTCTCTCTCTCCTCTCTCTCTCTCTCTCCTCTCTCTCTCTCTCTCTCTCCTCTCTCTCTCTCTCTCTCTCTCTCCCTCTCCCTCTCTCTCTTCTCTCTTCTCTCTCTCTCTCTGTCTCTCTCTCCCTCTGTCTCTCTCTCTCTCTCTCTCTCTCTCTCTCTCTATCTCTCCTTCTCTCTCTCTCTCTCTCTCTTCTCCCATGTCTCTGCTCTCGCTCTCCCCCCTCTCTCTCTCCTCTCTCTTCTCTCTCCTCTCTCTCTCTCTCTCTCTGTCTCTCTCTGTCTCTCTCTGTCTCTCTCTGTCTCTCTCTGTCTCGCTCTCTCTCTCTCTCTTCTCTCTCTGTCTCTCTGTCTCTCTGTCTCTCTGTCTCTCTCTCTCTGTCTCTCTCTCTCTCTGTCCTCTCCTCTCTCTCTCGTCTCTCCTCGCTCCTGTACTCTCTCTCTCTCTCTCTATCTCTCTCTATCTCTCTCCTGTCTCTCTCTGTCTCTCTCTGTCTCTCTCTGTCTCTCTCTGTCTCTCTCTGTCTCTCTCTCTCTCTCTCTCAATTCAATTTAATTTAAGGGGCTTTCTTGGCATAGAAAACATATGTTAACGTTGCCAAAGCAAGTGAAATAGACAATAAACAAAAGTGAAACAAACTTTTAAAAAAGAACAGTAAACATTACACTCACAGAAGTTCCAAAAGAATAAAGACATTACAAATGTCATATTATGTTTATATACAGTGTTGTAATGATGTGCAAATAGTTAAAGTACAAAAGGGAAAATAAATAAACATAAATATGGGTTGTATTTACAATGGTGTTTGTTCTTCACTGGTTGACCTTTTCTTCTGGCAACAGGCCACTAATCTTGCTGCTGTGATTACAGACTGGTATTTCACCCAGTGGATATGTGAGTTTATCAAAATGTGATTTTTTTTAAATTCTTTGTGTGTCTGTGTAATCTGGTGGAAATATGTGTTTCCAATATGGTCATACATTTGGCAGGTCAGGAAGTGCAGCTCAGTTTCCACCTCATTTTGTGGGCAGTGTGCACATAGCCTGTCTTCTCTTGAGAGCCAGGTCTGCCTACGGCGGCCTTTCTCAATAGCAAGGCTATGCTCACTGAGTCTGTACATAGTCAAACCTTTCCTTAATTTTGGGTCAGTCACAGTGGTCAGGTATTCTGCCACAGTGTACTCTCTGTTTAGGACCAAATAGCATTCTAGTTTGCTCAATTTCTTTGTTTTAATTCTTTCCAATGTGTCAAGTAATTATCTTTTTGTTTTCTCATGATTTGGTTGGGTCTAATTGTGTTGCTGTCCTGGGGCTCTGTGGGGTCTGTTTGTGTTTGTGAACAGAGCCCCAGGACCAGCTTGTTTAGGGGGCTCTTCTCCAGGTTCATCTCTCTGTAGGTGATGGCTCTGTGGGGTCTGTTTGTGTTTGTGAACAGAGCCCCAGGACCAGCTTGTTTAGGGGGCTCTTCTCCAGGTTCATCTCTCTGTAGGTGATGGCTCTGTGGGGTCTGTTTGTGTTTGTGAACAGAGCCCCAGGACAAGCTTGCTTAGGGGAACTCTTCTCCAGGTTCATCTCTCTGTAGGTGAGGACTTTGTTATGGAAGGTTTGGGAATCATTTCCTTTTAGGTGGTTGTAGAATTTAATGGCTCTTTTCTGGATTTTGATAATTAGCCGGTCTCGGCCTAATTCTACTCTGTGTGGATTATTTGGTGTTTTACGCTGTACACAGAGGATATTTTTGCAGAATTCTGCATGCAGAGTCTCAATTTGGTGTTTGTCCCATTTTGTGAATTCTTGGTTGGTGAGCGGACCCCAGACCTCACAACCATAAAGGGCAATGGGTTCTATAACTGATTCAAGTATTTTTAGCCAGATCCTAATTGGTATGTCGAATTTTATGTTCCTTTTGATGGCCTTGTCTCTCAGATTGTTCACGGCTTTGTGGAAGTTACCTGATGTTTAGGCCGAGGAACCTAGAAAAGTTCAATGGAATTCTGGAGTCGAAAGGAGATGGTTCCTCAATGCGGAAACTAGTAAATTTATTAAATCGAGTGTTGGAGGAGTTGCTACGGAATGGAGAGGATAACAGTCCATGTGGACTTGATGCTATTCCTCTTGTGTTGGGAAAGGCTGGTAAACAAGCATTTTACGGTAAAGTCTACACCAGTTGTATTCGGCGCTTGTGATCTATTCAATTTGATATGACGCAATTATTTCGGCACGAAGCATTCAAAACGGGACATTTAAGCGGTTATTGTCTTGTTCAGATGGCTAATATCAATTATTATTATTTTTTTTACATTTATTTATACAGGTTTATTCTCATTGAGATAAATATCTCTTTTCCATGAGAGACCTGGTCCAATAGCAGCAAGGGAACAACGTTTCAGACAAACCATATTACATACACTAACACACCATTAAACACAACTATAAACACACATACAGTACAACAAAAACATACACTAACACACCATTAAACACAACTATAAACACACATACAGTACAACAAAAACATACACTAACACAACATTAAACACAACTATATACACACAGACAGTACAGCAAAAACATTTAATGTAAAAAACACAAAGATTTTGACTAAAAAACAGCTGGCCACTCTTCTATGATATATACATTGATCAAGTGTTTAAACTCCACCAACGAAACTAGATCATCAAATGTGTAAATGTTCAGGAGAGAATTCCAGGACCACGGCGCTGAGTAACTCAAACTATTTCTACCATGACCTGGTCTAATTTTTGGTACTGTTAGAAGCAAATCAGAATGGGATTGTAATTGATATTTATTTGCTGACCTGACTAAAAAATAAACAGAGATAAAATAGCATTTTACCCAATACGGCCTTTATAAATCAGTGTATACCAGTGTTGAAGCCTACTCAAGGTCAATGACGACCAGTCAACAGCACTGTAGAGATCACAATGATGTGTTAGACGTTTCTGATTTGTAATGAACCTGAGGGCTGCATGATACACTGAATCATGTGCTCTCAGGGTAGTGGCTGAGGCCTGCATATATATAACATCACTAAAATCTAAAACCGACAGTAATGCACATCGTACCACCTCCTTCCTGGCCTCCAGAGAAAAACAAGCCTTATGCCGGTAATAAAAACCTCTCAGCTTGAGCTTCCTTATCAAGTTCTCTACATGCACAGTGAAGCTCAGTTTATCATCAACCCACACACCCAAATATTTGTACACTTTAACTTCCTCTATTGTATGTCCAGGCAATGTAGCAATGACATGATTAGTAACATGCCTGGCACTTGAAAATACCATGCAGTTAACTATGGATGCCAGTTACTATGGATGCCAGTTACTATCGATGCCAGTTAACTATGGATGCCAGTTACTATGGATGCCAGTTACTATGGATGCCAGTTACTATGGATGCCAGTTACTATGCATGCCAGTTACTATGGATGCCAGTTACTATGGATGCCAGTTACTATGGATGCCAGTTACTATGGATGCCAGTTACTATGGAGGCCAGTTACTATGCATGCCAGTTACTATGGATGCCAGTTATTATGGATGCCAGTTACTATGGATGCCAGTTACTATGGATGCCAGTTACTATGGATGCCAGTTACTATGGATGCCAGTTACTATGGATGCCAGTTAACAGATTTCATAATCTGTTCACTTTTTTTTCTTGCACTTTGACAGGTAAATATTTATAGCCCTGATATTTAGCCAATGAGTGGCCTGATATCTAGCTAATATTTAGCCAATGAGTGGCCTGATATCTAGCTAATATTTAGCCAATGAGTGGCCTGATATCTAGATAATATTTAGCCAATGAGTGGCCTGATATCTAGCTAATATTTAGCCAATGAGTGGCCTGATATCTAGCTAATATTTAGCCAATGAGTGGCCTGATATCTAGCTAATATTTAGCCAATGAGTGGCCTGATATCTAGCTAATATTTAGCCAATGAGTGGCCTGATATCTAGCTAATATTTAGCCAATGAGTGGCCTAATATCTGGCTAATATTTAACCAATGAGGGGCCTGATATCTAGCTAATATTTAGCCAATGAGTGGCCTAATATCTAGCTAATATTTAACCAATGAGTGGCCTGATATCTAGATAATATTTAGCCAATGAGTGGCCTGATATCTAGCTAATATTTAACCAATGAGTGGCCTGATATCTAGCTAATATTTAACCAATGAGTGGCCTGATATCTAGCTAATATTTAGCCAATGAGTGGCCTAATATCTAGCTAATATTTAGCCAATGAGTGGCCTGATATCTAGCTAATATTTAGCCAATGAGTGGCCTGATATCTAGCTAATATTTAGCCAATGAGTGGCCTGATATCTAGCTAATATTTAACTTCTTCGGCTAAACAACTCTAGCTTCACTCTTCCAGCTTTTCCGGTGCGCAACAGGCTATAGGCTACGGACGCAAGTCTCTCTGCTATTCGTCTTGTCGTGAAATCCAAGGAAAAACTATATTCTACAAAAACTATAGGACATTAATGTTGTATACATTGTTATACTAGACCTCACAGGCTTTTCGTTGAGAGAAGGTATGCTTGCTCTTGCTAATTGCTGAATGTAAAATAGGAATGAACTGTTTTGAGAAAGTTGCAAAAAGAGAATTTATTATTTATTATCTATTTCACTTGCTTTGGTAATGTAAACATATGTTTCCCATGCCAATAAAACCCCTTAACTTGAATGTAAATGTAAATTGAATTGAGTGCATAGTTGGACTCATTATTAAACGGTTGCACATGACAGACAGGGATGAGAACAGTGAAAGATTATATCCAAACGAATTGACATCCATTACAAAAATGGAAATCACTTACAAACCACTTGAGCGACTGTAGATCCGTCTGTTGTTTAATTGAATTGCCTAGTAAAATAAAGGTTAAATAAAATACAAATTAAAGCAACGAGGCAAGCAATAACATGATGTAAAAGATGCGCAGGTCAAACAGCGTTTGTTGTTTATTTTCTACATTTAATTCTATTTATCATTAGACTACATTCTAATTCTAATACATTCTAATTCTAATTCTATTTATCATTAGACTACATTCTAATTCTAATACATTCTAATTCTAATTCTAATTCTATTTATCATTAGACTACATTCTAATTCTAATACATTCTAATTCTAATTCTAATTCTATTTATCATTAGACTACATGTAACCTACATTGAAGTAGTACTTACAGTTGTCACTATGACAATGAACCAGCACTATATGGGCTCAGTTACCACCATTTTTAACATGAGTATACAGCGTGCAGTAGGATGCAGTTACCACCATTTTTAACAGTATACAGCGTGCAGTAGGATACAGTTACCACCATTTTTAACATGAGTATACAGCGTGCAGTAGGATGCAGTTACCACCATTTTTAACATGAGTATACAGCGTGCAGTAGGATGCAGTTACTACCATTTTTAACAGTATACAGCGTGCAGTAGGATACAGTTACCACCATTTTTAACATGAGTATACAGCGTGCAGTAGGATGCAGTTACCACCATTTTAACATGAGTATACAGCGTGCAGTAGGATGCAGTTACCACCATTTTTAATATTAAACAGCGTGCAGTAGGATGCAGTTACCACCATTTTTTACATGAGTATACAGCGTGCAGTAGGATGCAGTTACCACCATTTTTAACATGAGTATACAGCGTGCAGTAGGATGCAGTTACCACCATTTTTAATATTAAACAGCGTGCAGTAGGATGCAGTTACCACCATTTTTTACATGAGTATACAGCGTGCAGTAGGATGCAGTTACCACCATTTTTAATATTAAACAGCGTGCAGTAGGATGCAGTTACCACCATTTTTTACATGAGTATACAGCGTGCAGTAGGATGCAGTTACCACCATTTTTAATATTAAACAGCGTGCAGTAGGATGCAGTTACCACCATTTTTAATATTAAACAGCGTGCAGTAGGATGCAGTTACCACCATTTTTAACATGAGTATGTAGGATGCGTTGATCAGTTGATTGACAGGTGCAGGCTACTGTAGGACGATACACTTTCCTCTAGTGTGGATGTTCGCCAACGTTTTATAGTTGTGTGTAATTTATCGTGATAGTTCTCGGCTTTGGTGTGGACGGCCCTCAACGCTGAAACGAGTAAATGCCGTCTTCTAGCCGGATAACGGGAATATATGGAGTGAATACAGTAGTGGTTCTCAGCGGCGGGGTTGATGTGATGGAAATCACGTCTGCAACAATGATAGCCTACTAACAAGGGATTTCATATTCTCTGCTATTTAGTTTGGAATTATACGTTTGGATGGGGAGGGTTACATGCTTTTGTTTTCTCCAAATACTTTGTGAGGCCCAGGTTTAAAACAAATCTATATATTCCCCGGGGGAGAATGACAACTATTTTCATTTCAGAGGTCTGGTGACCTCCAGGTATCCCTCAATATAAATAACTATTACTGCCTAATGATACAACAGTCAATTTAGGTTTTTACATCAACAAATAACCTTTCATTCATTGCATTTTTACCTCTTATCAAAATGAAAATGAACCAATGAATACATTTACTCAATACAATTTATATATATTTTTTAAATGATCTTTCTTAAAAAGGTTTGTATAATTTTTTTTACCCCTGAAATAATCTGTACTATTTTTGCGCCCTCCACCCCCCAAAAAATAAATTAAATAAAATGTAATTTTAAAAAGTATATTAGCGACGTAACCGCTCTTCCCCCGCGACCCTGACTTTGAATACAGCTGCTCTAAGGCTGTATCATCGCGCATTGCTTTACAATGGAACATGACAAAAAATGTACAGTCAGTTTTTTATTTAAAACAAGTGTCTATAAATTCTAACCTTCACAACAACAAAACGCGTACAGTTTCATTTACAGTTGTAACAGCGCTATAAATACAACAGTGTCGCAGCTGACCGATAAGAATAAGGTTTTTTTTTACAAGTCAGCTATCTTACTGCCTACTAACTGCTGCAGTAGAATTAGTAAGAATAACCTTTGTGTTTTGTTTTGGCGAACGCCATCTGACAGATAGTATCTGTAAATAAATCTGCAAAGTTCATCAGCATGTCATTATGTTCTTACTCCAACAACACAGTGACATCGAATAGTAACACAACTATATAGTCTGAACTTGGGTACATCAAGATTCAGTTGTTTTTTCTTCCATTTAGATATGATCATGATTGTGTTCTAGTTTCCTGAGTTAAATGGAAACATGTTTGTTTATGACTAAATTGTGTGTGTGTGTGTTCTGTGTGTGTGTGTGTGTGTGTCTGTGTGTG
Organism: Salmo trutta; assembly: GCF_901001165.1. Classification (NCBI taxonomy): domain Eukaryota; kingdom Metazoa; phylum Chordata; class Actinopteri; order Salmoniformes; family Salmonidae; genus Salmo; species Salmo trutta. The sequence continues at coordinate 95,001,853 of NC_042968.1, read as the reverse complement.
TTCTGTGTGTGTTCTGTGTGTGTTCTGTGTGTGTTCTGTGTGTGTGTGTGTGGTGTTGTGTGTGTGTGTGTGTGTGTGTTCTGTGTGTGTTCTGTGTGTGTGTGTGTGTGTGTGTGTGTGTGTGTGTGTGTCTGTGTGTGTGTCTGTGTGTGTGTCTGTGTGTGTGTCTGTGTGTCTGTGTCTGTGTCTGTGTCTGTGTCTGTGTCTGTGTCTGTGTGTGTGTGTGTGTGTGTGTGTGTGTGTGTGTGTGTGTGTATGTGTTCTGTGTGTGTGTGTGTGTGTGTCTGTGTCTGTGTCTGTGTCTGTGTGTGTGTCTGTGTTTGTGTGTGTGTGTCTGTGTGTGTGTGTGTGTCTGTGTCTGTGTCTGTGTGTGTGTCTGTGTGTGTGTGTTCTGTGTGTTCTGTGTGTGTGTGTGTGTGTGTGTGTGTGTGTGTGTGTGTGTGTGTGTGTGTGTGTGTGTGTGTGTGTGTGTGTGTGTGTTCTGTGAAGACCTGTGCTATGAATCCATGACCAAGCAACGTTCCAGAGACGACAGAAAGGTACGTACATCGGGCCAAAAATGTTCATTATTGTTCACATACAACTGTCATTACAATAAAATGTGTTTTTGGAGTTTGGTTTTAAACTGTACTGTGTAAATTAAAACAAAAATATATAGAGGACATAGTTTGATTTACTGTTTGATTCACTTTAATTAACTGCCAATGCTCACGTAAAACAAAATGTGAATCTTATCTCACAATGGTAATAATTGAAAACGACGGTCTGCTATATTTATATATATATTTATATTTTCCACTCTGAGAGGAAATGAACTACGCCTACACTCAGAGTTCATGCTAATAATGAAATGTCTAAATATATATTGAAGTTACATCGCTTAGACCACAAGTCGCTTAGACCACACTGCTCATATTAAGCTACATTACAAATAGCACCATATTCCATTTATAGTTCAACACTTCTGACCAAAAGTAGTGCACTATATAGGGAATAGGGTGCCATAGGGCTCTGGTCTAAAGTAGTGCACTATATAGGGAATAGGGTGCCATAGGGCTCTGGTCTAAAGTAGTGCACTATATAGGGAATAGGGTGCCATAGGGCTCTGGTCTAAAGTAGTGCACTATATAGGGAATAGGGTGCCATAGGGCTCTGGTCTATAGTAGTGCACTATATAGGGAATAGGGTGCCATAGGGCTCTGGTCTAAAGTAGTGCACTATATAGGGAATAGGGTGCCATAAGGCTGTGGTCTAAAGTAGTACACTATATTGAGAAGCACACCATGTTAACTGAAATCTGTTTCTAAAGTAGTTCACAGTCATCCTCTGTGGTCAAGGCCGTCTCTAGTTCTCTAGTTCTCTACACCACACTGTGAACAACGCAGCCAATATCCGCTCTATAAGCTATACATAGTACCATTTTTCTGAATGCATGAGCAGTTACCAAGGACAGGATGCTATCTGACTTTCAAGTTTCGAACTTTATTTGCCACGTGCACAGGATACAACGGGTGTAAAAATGCAGAGTGAAATTCTGAATGTGAGACCTCTTGTAATATGATATACTAACAGTGTCCATATATAATATATTAACAGTGTTCATACAGTGTCCATATATAATATATACTAACAGTGTCCATATATAATATACTAACAGTGTTCATACAGTGTCCATATATAATATATACTAACAGTGTCCATATATAATATACTAACAGTGTTCAGAAATTGGGTAAGATCTCAGTGTTCAGTCCCCCCTCCTCCCCCAGCCCATTCCCCAGCCCCCCTCCCCCAGCCCCCATCCACCAGCCCGTTCCCCAGCCCCCCTCCCCCAGCCCCCCTCCCCCATCCCCCTCCCCCAGCCCCCCTCCTCCAGCCCGTTCCCCAGCCCCCCTCCCCCAGCCCCCCTCCCCCAGCCCCCCTCCCCATCCCCCCTCCTCCAGCCCGTTCCCCAGCCCCCCTCCCCCAGCCCCCCTCCCCCAGCCCGTTCCCCAGCCCCCCTCCCCCTTCCCCCCTCCCCCAGCCCCCATCCCCCAGCCCGTTCCCCAGCCCCCCTCCCCCAGCCCCCCTCCTCCAGCCCGTTCCCCAGCCCCCCTCCCCATCCCCCCTCCTCCAGCCCGTTCCCCAGCCCCCCTCCCCCAGCCCCCCTCCCCATCCCCCCTCCCCAGCCCGTTCCCCAGCCCCCCTCCCCCAGCCCCCCTCCCCCAGCCCGTTCCCCAGCCCGTTCCCCAGCCCGTTCCCCAGCCCCCCCCCCCAGCCCGTTCCCCAGCCCCCCTCCCCCAGCCCCCCTCCCCCAGCCCGTTCCCCAGCCCGTTCCCCAGCCCCCTCCCCCAGCCCGTTCCCCAGCCCCCCTCCCCCAGCCCCCCTCCCCCAGCCCGTTCCCCAGCCCGTTCCCCAGCCCCCTCCCCCAGCCCGTTCCCCAGCCCCCCTCCCCCAGCCCGTTCCCCAGCCCGTTCCCCAGCCCGTTCCCCAGCCCCCTCCCCCAGCCCGTTCCCCAGCCCCCCTCCCCCAGCCCCCCTCCCCCAGCCCGTTCCCCAGCCCGTTCCCCAGCCCCCTCCCCCAGCCCGTTCCCCAGCCCCCTTCCCCAGCCCGTTCCCCAGCCCCCTCCCCCAGCCCGTTCCCCAGCCCCCCTCCCCAGCCCCCTCCCCCAGCCCGTTCCCCAGCCCGTTCCCCAGCCCCCTCCCCCAGCCCGTTCCCCAGCCCGTTCCCCAGCCCCCTCCCCCAGCCCGTTCCCCAGCCCGTTCCCCAGCCCCCCTCCCCCAGCCCCCCTCCCCCAGCCCGTTCCCCAGCCCGTTCCCCAGCTCCACCAACCACGACCTGAAATACTCCTTTGTAATAGATAGTCAAAAAAAAAGGACAAATACATTATTATTCTACTGTTCCTACTCCTTCTCTTCAGCCTGCGCCCCAGCCCCAACAACAACCCGACCTGAACTATGCTTCTCTTGACCTGAACGTGGGACAGATACCCAAGAAGAGGAAGCGTCGCTACCAGCAGGCCCAGGCCCAGGCCCAGGCCCTGCCCGAGTCCCAGATGGGTGGGGGTTTCCTGGAAATAGATGCGGAAATGGAGGCCTCCCTCCCCTCACGGAGTAGCAGCCCTCTGGCTTCTAGAAACAGCATCTATCTCAACAGTCTACAGATGGCACTACAGACAGAGGAGAGGGAATAAGAGAGAGCTGAGGGGAGGGAGATGGAGGAGGATAGAGATTGGGATGGAGACAGGAAGTGAGGGGAGGGGGAGAAAGATACAGTAGGTTGTGATGGAAGGATGAAGACAGGAAGTAACATGTGACTGGGGTTAGAGGTTAGGGAGGAAGACCAACGGTCCTAAATGTGAACTCAAGAACTCAATTAGGCAGAGAGAGCGAGAAAGAGAGGGAGAGAGACAAAGAGAATGAGGGAGAGAGAAGACGTGTTTATTTTTTTATTTTTTGTATTTAACCTTTATTTAACTAGGCAAGTACAGGTAGACAAACATATTAACCTACTTTAACCTCGAGTCAATATGTTACAATCAGACATCATACTGACCTACTTTAACCTCTAGTCAATATGTTACAATCAGACATCATACTGACCTACTTTAACCTCGAGTCAATATGTTACAATCAGACATCATACTGACCTACTTTAACCTCTAGTCAATATGTTACAATCAGACATCATACTGACCTACTTTAACCTCTACTCAATATGTTACAATCAGACATCATACTGACCTACTTTAACCTCGAGTCAATATGTTACAATCAGACATCATACTGACCTACTTTAACCTCGAGTCAATATGTTACAATCAGACATCATACTGACCTACTTTAACCTCGAGTCAATATGTTACAATCAGACATCATACTGACCTACTTTAACCTCTAGTCAATATGTTACAATCAGACATCATACTGACCTACTTTAACCTCGAGTCAATATGTTACAATCAGACATCATACTGACCTACTTTAACCTCTAGCCAATATGTTACAATCAGACATCATACTGACCTACTTTAACCTCTAGCCAATATGTTACAATCAGACATCATACTGACCTACTTTAACCTCGAGTCAATATGTTACAATCAGACATCATACTGACCTACTTTAACCTCTAGCCAATATGTTACAATCAGACATCATACTGACCTACTTTAACCTCGAGTCAATATGTTACAATCAGACATCATACTGACCTACTTTAACCTCTAGCCAATATGTTACAATCAGACATCATACTGACCTACTTTAACCTCTAGCCAATATGTTACAATCAGACATCATACTGACCTACTTTAACCTCGAGTCAATATGTTACAATCAGACATCATACTGACCTACTTTAACCTCGAGTCAATATGTTACAATCAGACATCATACTGACCTACTTTAACCTCGAGTCAATATGTTACAATCAGACATCATACTGACCTACTTTAACCTCGAGTCAATATGTTACAATCAGACATCATACTGACCTACTTTAACCTCGAGTCAATATGTTACAATCAGACATCATACTGACCTACTTTAACCTCGAGTCAATATGTTACAATCAGACATCATACTGACCTACTTTAACCTCTAGTCAATATGTTACAATCAGACATCATACTGACCTACTTTAACCTCGAGTCAATATGTTACAATCAGACATCATACTGACCTACTTTAACCTCGAGTCAATATGTTACAATCAGACATCATACTGACCTACTTTAACCTCGAGTCAATATGTTACAATCAGACATCATACTGACCTACTTTAACCTCGAGTCAATATGTTACAATCAGACATCATACTGACCTACTTTAACCTCGAGCCAATATGTTACAATCAGACATCATACTGACCTACTTTAACCTCGAGTCAATATGTTACAATCAGACATCATACTGACCTACTTTAACCTCGAGTCAATATGTTACAATCAGACATCATACTGACCTACTTTAACCTCTAGCCAATATGTTACAATCAGACATCATACTGACCTACTTTAACCTCGAGTCAATATGTTACAATCAGACATCATACTGACCTACTTTAACCTCTAGCCAATATGTTACAATCAGACATCATACTGACCTACTTTAACCTCTAGCCAATATGTTACAATCAGACATCATACTGACCTACTTTAACCTCGAGTCAATATGTTACAATCAGACATCATACTGACCTACTTTAACCTCGAGTCAATATGTTACAATCAGACATCATACTGACCTACTTTAACCTCGAGTCAATATGTTACAATCAGACATCATACTGACCTACTTTAACCTCGAGTCAATATGTTACAATCAGACATCATACTGACCTACTTTAACCTCGAGTCAATATGTTACAATCAGACATCATACTGACCTACTTTAACCTCTAGCCAATATGTTACAATCAGACATCATACTGACCTACTTTAACCTCGAGTCAATATGTTACAATCAGACATCATACTGACCTACTTTAACCTCGAGTCAATATGTTACAATCAGACATCATACTGACCTACTTTAACCTCGAGTCAATATGTTACAATCAGACATCATACTGACCTACTTTAACCTCGAGTCAATATGTTACAATCAGACATCATACTGACCTACTTTAACCTCGAGTCAATATGTTACAATCAGACATCATACTGACCTACTTTAACCTCGAGTCAATATGTTACAATCAGACATCATACTGACCTACTTTAACCTTGAGTCAATATGTTACAATCAGACATCATACTGACCTACTTTAACCTCTAGCCAATATGTTACAATCAGACATCATACTGACCTACTTTAACCTCTAGTCAATATGTTACAATCAGACATCATACTGACCTACTTTAACCTCGAGTCAATATGTTACAATCAGACATCATACTGACCTACTTTAACCTCGAGTCAATATGTTACAATCAGACATCATACTGACCTACTTTAACCTCTAGCCAATATGTTACAATCAGACATCCGAGAGAAAGGGGCTCCCACTGCATAAACTGCAGATATGTATATATTATTATTATTATATATTTTTATTATTAGTAGTGTTCGTATATACAGTGTACAGTGCAATCGGAGAGTATTCAGACCCCTTGACTTTTTCCACATTTGGTTACGTTACAGCCTTATCCTAAAATTAATTTTAAAAAACAATTCCCCTCATCAATCTACAAACAAAAGCTCATAATCACAAAGCATAAACTGTTTTTTAGGATTTTTTTTTTTACAAATGTATTAAAAATAAAAATCTGAATATCACATTTACATAAGTATTCAGACCCTTTAATCAGTACTTTGTTGAAGTACCTTTGGCAGCGATTACAGCCTTGGGTCTTCTTGGGTATGACGCTACAAGCTTGGCACACCTGTATTTGGGGAGTTTCTCCCATTCTTCTCTGCAGATCCTCTCAAGCTCTGTCAGGTTGGATGGGAGGGCGTCGCTGCACAGCTATTTTGAGAGCTATTTTCAGAGCTGTTAGATCGGGTTCAAGTCCGGGCTCTGGCTGGGTCACTCAACTACATTCAGAGACTTGTCCCGAAGCCACTCCTGCGTTGTCTTGGCTGTGTGCTTAGGGTCATTGTTCTGTTGGAAGGTGAACCTTCGCCCCAGTCTGAGTTCCTGAGCGCTCTGGAGAAGGTTTTCATCAAGGATCTCTCTGTACTTTCTCTAGTTCCTGACTAGTCTCCCAGTCCCTGCCGCTGAAAAACATGCCTACAACATGATGCTGCCATCACCATGCTTCACCGTAGGGATTGTGCCAGGGATGCGTCCAAAAAATGTTTTTAATCAATTTTAGAATAAGGCTGTAATGTAATAAAATGTTGAAAATGGGAAGGGGTCTGAATACTTTCTGAATGCCCTGTATATATATACATTGTCAAAAGTTTGTCAAGGGTTTTTCTTTATTTTGACTATTTTCTACATTGTAGAATAATAGCGAAGACATCAAAACTATCAAATATAACCCATGGAATCATGTAGTAACCAAAAAAGTGTTAAACAAATCAAAATATATTTTATATTTGAGATTCTTCAAATAGCCACTCTTTGCCTTGATGACAGCTTTACACACTCTTGGCATTTTCTCAAAAATCTAGAATTTGGACTTATTGTTGTCCAAACATTTGACTGGTACTGTATATTATTATAGTTGTTAGTATTATATATATATATTATATGTGGAAAATAAGTGTAAAAGTGAAACCTACTTGGAATAAGAGAACTTTCATTTAAATGTCATGTGACATTTAAAGGTGAACGGTTGCTGTGTGGAACATTGTGAGTTTTATTATGAGAGGTGATGTAAACATCATCGAAGGCTCAAGTCACATGGCTCGAGCTCACACACACAAACATCTACAGTACATGTGAATACTTGGCCAGGTCGCAGTTGCAAATGAGAATTTGATCTCAACTAGCCTACCTGGTTAAATAAAGCTGAAATAAAATGTTAAAAAATGAATCATTTCTGAAGGCACTGTACCTCTCAAATCTCATGCAGGGAGGGGTAGACAACACATTCGCACATTCACACGGACTGACTGACTGACTGGCTGACTGACTGACTGACTGACTGACTGACGGAATGACGAACTGGCTGGCTGACTGACTGGCTGACGGACTGACGGACTGACGGACTGACGGACTGACTGCTGTTTCAACTCTGTTTCTAACTTCAATTAACTGCTAGGGTGTGAATGCAAATCTGGCAGAGATTTCTTGATGATGCTGGGGGGGGTTGGGGGGGGGTTGGACATAAATAATAGTGTGAAAAGTTCAACAAAAGTTTGAATATTACTGCTGTGGTTAAACTGTTGCAGCACCTAACAGAACAGAACTGATGTGTATTTATCCATTACAGGCTGAGACAACAACACCGTGTACTTTTGCTGACAGTAAAGTATCCAACAACCAATTACGTTTCTGCCTGTATCAATAATACGATTATAACGTCTCTCTCTGTGTGTGCACAACTCATTTTTGTTTTTTGTTTCAATAGTTTGGGTACAATGTTATTCAACCAAATACGTACATTTCAAGGTCAAGTTTATGAAGAAGATGCTACACATCCAGCGTGTCTGGGTCTCTCCAGGCCAATGAGAGTCGAGAGAATTCTTTACGACTTCGGCCACGTGGAAATGGCCGAAGCGGATGTTGAATTTGAGTCTGATGGCACTAGCAGACATGAGAGAAATGGAAAAGAATACTGGAGGGATAAAGGTTGGATAAAGACAGCTAGAATGATAGTAAAAAACAAGTGGGCTAGGCTATCCATTTTACCAAACCATTCAATAGCTAGGCTATCCATTTTACCAAACCATTCAATAGCTAGGCTATCCATTTTACCAAACCATTCAATAGCTAGGCTATCCATTTTACCAAACCATTCAATAGCTAGGCTATCCATTTTACTAAACCATTCAATAGCTAGGCTATCCATTTTACCAAACCATTCAATAGCTAGGCTATCCATATTACCAAACCATTCATTAGCTAGGCTACCCATATTACCAAATCATTCAATAGCTATGCTACCCATATTACCAAACCATTCAATGGCAAGGCTACCCATATTACCAAACCATTCAATAGCTAGGCTACCCATATTACCAAACCATTCAATAGCTAGGCTATTCATATTACCAAACCATTCAATAGCTGGGCTATCCATATTACCAAACCGTTCAATAGCTAGGCTATTCATATTACCAAACCATTCAATAGCTGGGCTATCCATATTACCAAACCATTCAATAGCTAGGCTATTCATATTACCAAACCATTCAATAGCTAGGCTACCCATATTACCAAACCATTCAATAGCTAGGCTACCCATATTACCAAACCATTCAATACCTAGGCTATCCATATTACCAAACCATTCAATAACTAGGCTATCCATATTACCAAACCATTCAATAGCTAGGCTACCCATATTACCAAACCATTCAATAGCTAGGCTATTCATATTACCAAACCATTCAATAGCTGGGCTATCCATATTACCAAACCGTTCAATAGCTAGGCTATTCATATTACCAAACCATTCAATGGCAAGGCTACCCATATTACCAAACCATTCAACAGCTAGGCTACCCATATTACCAAACCATTCAATAGCTAGGCTATCCATATTACCAAACCATTCAATAGCTAGGCTACCCATATTACCAAACCGTTCAATAGCTAGGCTACCCATATTACCAAACCATTCAATAACTAGGCTATCCATATTACCAAACCATTCAATAGCTAGGCTACCCATATTACCAAACCGTTCAATAGCTAGGCTACCCATATTACCAAACCATTCAATAGCTAGGCTACCCATATTACCAAACCATTCAATAGCTAGGCTACCCATATTACCAAACCGTTCAATAGCTAGGCTACCCATATTATCAAACCATTCAATAGCTAGGCTATCCATATTACCAAACCATTCAATAGCTAGGCTACCCATATTACAGGAGCTTCATCTTATTCTTTCTATTTCCATTGTGAATTCGCGGAAACTTTGGAGACAACAATAGGTGGCAAAGTCAAATATACTGGTTTCCTTCTGTGTCAAAATTTTCCCTAAATGCTTATGAGAAATCCAGCTCTTGAACTAGCCATTGACAGCCCGCTGGCTAATCTTTTGAATATGGTGTAGCAACAAAAGATCGCTTTAGCTAGATAAGGTTAGCATGCTAGCTAGCTACCCTGACGGCTGTCAGTTCCTTACTTGTTGTTATTTCTCGACTCCACGTGGAAATCACCACAATGTTCCCACGCCAAATTCCTGAATACGTATTAGCCACCTGCGGTATTCTTCTGAGGTGGAAACTAAAGGAGGTTTTCCACTATAGGACAGGAATTAGGTAGAAATAGTGGCGGCCTTGCCATCTGTTGGGGGCCTTTAGAGCTACATTACTACAATTCTACACATAAAGGACATGACTTATGCCATGTTAATATGATATCTGAGTGAGAATGACTAACAACATCAATGGGGGCCCCTGGGCATTTACCCTGCGTGCCCGGTCAATATTCGGCCATGACTGCTACAAGTTTACATAGCTGGCTAGGTTAACTACCAATCTAGTTTACATAGCTGGCTAGGTTAACTACCAATCTAGTTTAGATAGCTGGCTACGTTAACTACCAATCTAGTTTAGATAGCTGGCTACGTTAACTACCAATCTAGTTTAGATAGCTGGCTAGGTTAACTACCAATCTAGTTTACATAGCTGGCTAGGTTAACTACCAATCTAGTTTACATAGCTGGCTAGGTTAACTACCAATCTAGTTTTGATAGCTGGCTAGGTTAACTACCAATCTAGTTTACATAGCTGGCTAGGTTAACTACCAATCTAGTTTTGATAGCTGGCTAGGTTAACAGCCAATCTAGTTTTGATAGCTGGCTAGGTTAACTACCAATCTAGTTTACATAGCTGGCTAGGTTAACTACCAATCTAGTTTACATAGCTGGCTAGGTTAACTACCAATCTAGTTTTGATAGCTGGCTAGGTTAACTACCAATCTAGTTTACATAGCTGGCTAGGTTAAACCTCTACGGGCTAGGGGGCAGTATTGAGAATTTTGGAAAAAAATATGTGCGCATTTTTAACTGCCTCCTACACCAACTCAGAAGCTAGAATATGCATATTATTGTTTAGGTTTGGATAGAAAACACTCTGAATTTTCTAAAACAGTTTGAATGGTGTCTGTAAGTATAACAAAACTCATATTGCAGGCAAAAACCTGTGAAAAATAGATTTAAAAAAATGAGAATTTTGTGACTGTACTATTTAGTGTCATTGTTTTAAAGATACCACAGTGAGAAAGGATTCAGTTCGCAACTCCTACTGCTTCCACTAGATGTCAACGATCTTTAGAAAGTTGTTGGAAGCATCTGTCATGAATACAGACCGAATTAGAAAGCTTACAAGTTGACACGTCATCACTTCATTTTTTGCGCCTGCGCATGAATCTGAGAAGAGTGTCTTCGTCATTATCGTTTATTCTAGACACTTGATAGGTTGTGTGAAAATATTACCGATGTTTACTGATGTTTCACGTTAAAAATGGACCAAAAGATTAATGCTAAACAACGTTTGACATGTTTAAACAAACGTAAATAGATTATTTACTAGGTTTTCTTTAGCTTTTCGACGTGACTTTACACTGCCCACCTCATTTTGTGGGAGCCTACTGAACGCTAACTATTTGGACATAAATTATGAACTTTGTCAAAAGAAACCACATTTGTTCTGGACCTGGGATCTCTGGCAGCGCCTTCTGATGGAGATAATCAAAGGTAAGGGGATATTTAGAATGTTATTATCGATATTAGATGATGCTAATGCTAACGGTATAGCTTAGCTTAGCTTAGCATATAGCTTATTGTTGTTAGCATAGTACCCAGTTTATGCAAAATGTGATTTCCCAGTAAAGTTATTTTGAGATCTGGCCATTCGGTAGCAATTACGAGATGATAATATATTATTCTTTGAATGACAATATTATAATTTACCAATGTTTTCGAATAGTAATTCCGTGATTTGTAATGCTGGATTCACTGGGTGCATTCGAGCCGAAAAAAATTCTGAATTTCACCGCGACTGTAAATGCTGTTTTTGGATATAAATATGAACTTGATGGAACTAAAAATGCATGTATTGTATAACATAATGTCCTATGAGTGTCATCTGATGCAGATTGTCAAAGGTAAGTGCATAATTCTAGCTAGTTTTCTGTCTGTTGATGCCCTTCTTTGAATTGGCTAAACATTACACGCAGCTATTGTCAATGTACTCTCCTCACATAACCTAACTTTATGCATTCTCCGTAATGCCTCTGAAAATCGGACAGCGTGGTTAGATTTAGGAGATATATCTTTCAAATGGAGGAAAATAGTTGATTATTTGATTATTTGAAATGATTACTCTTGCAGTTTTGAATTCCCCGCCATGGTCACATGACAATGAATCCCAATACCGGGATAAGATCGGGATAAGATCCTCAACAGGTTTTAACTACCAATCTAGTTTTGATAGCTGGCTAGGTTAACAGCCAATCTAGTTTTGATAGCTGGCTAGGTTAACTACCAATCTAGTTTACATAGCTGGCTAGGTTAACTACCAATCTAGTTTACATAGCTGGCTAGGTTAACTACCAATCTAGTTTAGATAGCTGGCTACGTTAACTACCAATCTAGTTTTGATAGCTGGCTAGACTAACAGCCAATCTAGTTCTGAAACTTGGCCCTGAGTGCCCTCTTAGGGTGAAGGAGTCAGAGATTACAGGGTAAGAGCTGTCCGGCATATCTCTCATGCTGAGGCTGAGGAATAGAGTGAAAGAAAGTGAGAGGTGGTCGGTCAGGATGGTGGAGGCTGCAGTCTAGTGCTGTGGGTTTGGCAGGTGCAGGATCCAAAAACCCTCAGAGTCGTATTGGACTTTTTGGGGTATTTATTCCTATGGTTATAAACTACACTGCCAGAGTGGATAAGAATTCAAGAAAGACTGATATCATAATATCTGCACCTGAACGCTTCTTGGGATTGAAGGATGTTACAGGTGAGGAGCTACACAGAATACTGTCTGGAGCAGTTTGGCCCTCTCAGGTCCCTGGACCTGAGTATGGACCTGAGTATGGACCTGAGTAGGGACCTGAGGATGGACCTGAGGATGGACCTGAGTAGGGACCTGAGGATGGACCTGAGTGTGGATCTGAGTGTGGATCTGAGTGTGGATCTGAGTGTGGATCTGAGTGTGGATCTGAGTGTGGATCTGAGTGTGGATCTGAGTGTGGATCTGAGTGTGGATCTGAGTGTGGATCTGAGTGTGGATCTGAGTGTGGATCTGAGTGTGGATCTGAGTGTGGATCTGAGTAGGGACCTGAGTAGGGACCTGAGTAGGGACCTGAGTAGGGACCTGAGTAGGGACCTGAGTAGGGACCTGAGTATGGACCTGAGTATGGATCTCAGTTGTAATCTAGCTGACTTGACAGATACACCATCCGAAACACAAATACGAAAACACAAGTTCATCCCATGTCGTCATGCCTTTATTGAACAGACGTGTTGTAGCCGTGATATGACTCTATGACGAGGCTTTTTGTGTTACTATTGTTTTTGTTGCGATGCATCGATCCTATGTTGTGTTTGTTTTAGCTACGGTGTGGTGAGATATAACTCAATCCGATAGGAACGCTTATTTCAAAGAGCGCTCAGTAAAACCAGGCCCCGGTGGGCAGAGCTAGGCATGATGTACTGGGACACGTTTTAACACTGAGAAAGATTTTCATTTTTACACACTGGTTAAGCCGTGGTTCTGTGTAGCTTTTGTTGTAGTTTTATCTCCATCTCTTCATTCAAAGACTCAATCATGGAAACTCTTACTGACAGTTGTGGCTGTTTTGTGTGATGTATTGTTGTCTCTACCTTCTTGCCCTTTGTGCTGTTGTCGGTGCCCAATAATGTTTGTACCATGTTTTGTGCTGCTACCATGTTGTGTTTCTACCATGTTGTTGTTATGTTGTGTTGCTACCATGCTGTGTTGTCATATGTTGCTGCCTTGCTGTGTTGTTGTCTTAGGTCTCTCTTTATGTAGTGTTGTCTCTCTTGTCGTGATGCGTGTTTTGTCCCATACATATATATATATATATATACTGTATTTAATTGTTTTAATCCCAGGCCTCCGTCCCCGCAGGAGGCCTTTTGCCTTTTGGTAGGCCATCATTGTAAATAATAATTTGTTCTTAACTGACTTGCCTAGTTAAATAAAGGTTAAATAAATACAAAAATAATGTTTGCATAACTAGGCTAGGCGAAGGTCCGTGTTGGGTCTGTATTAATTCTGTGATTATATTGGAGACAGGTTTATAAAGCAGTGAATGTCATTAATTTCCTGTTATATTATCTCTATGTCACGTCCTGGCCAGTATATAAGGTTAATTGTTTTGTAGTTTGGTCAGGGCGTGGCAAGGGGTATTTGTTTTATGTGGTTCAGGGTGGTGTGTTTGTTCAAAGGGGGGTTTGATTTAGTATTTCCGGGGTTTTGGGTTGATGTTCTATGTTTATGTATTTCTATGTGTAGTCTGGTGAGTGTGTTTTTATGTTGTGCTGAATAGTGTTCAAAAGCTGTCATCAAGGCAAAGGGTGGCTACTTTGAAGAATCTCAAATACAAATATATTTGTTTAACACTTTTTTGGTTACTACTTGATTCCATATGTGTTATTTCATAGTTATGATGTCTTCACTATTTTTCTACAAAAACCCTTGAATGAGTAGGTGTGTCCAAACATTTGACTGGTACTGTATATTATTATAGTTGTTAGTATTATATATATATATTATATGTGGAAAATAAGTGTAAAAGTGAAACCTACTTGGAATTAGAGAACTTTCATGTAAATGTCATGTGACATTTAAAGGTGAACGGTTGCTGTGTGGAACATTGTGAGTTTTATTATGAGAGGTGATGTAAACATCATCGAAGGCTCTAGTCACATGGCTCGAGCTCACACACACAAACATCTACAGTACATGTGAATACTTGGCCAGGTCGCAGTTGCAAATGAGAATTTGATCTCAACTAGCCTACCTGGTTAAATAAAGCAGAAATAAAATGTTAAAAAATGAATCATTTCTGAAGGCACTGTACCTCTCAAATCTCATGCAGGGAGGGGTAGACAACACATTCACACATTCACACGGACTGACTGACTGACTGGCTGACTGACTGACTGACGGACTGGCTGGCTGACTGACTGACTGACTGACTGGCTGACTGACGGACTGACTGGCTGGCTGACTGACTGGCTGACGGACTGACTGACTGACGGACTGACGGACTGACTGACTGACTGCTGTTTCAACTCTGTTTCTAACTTCAATTAACTGCTAGGGTGTGAATGCAAATCTGGCAGAGATTTCTTGATGATGCTGGGGGGGGGGGGGGTTGGGGGGGGGGGTTGGACATAAATAATAATGTGAAAAGTTCAACAAAAGTTTGAATATTACTGCTGTGGTTAAACTGTTGCAGCACCTAACAGAACTGAATGGAACTGATGTGTATTTATCCATTACAGGCTGAGACAACAACACCGTGTACTTTTGCTGACAGTAAAGTATCCAACAACCAATTACGTTTCTGCCTGTATCAATAATACGATTATAACGTCTCTCTCTGTGTGTGCACAACTCATTTTTGTTTTTTGTTTCAATAGTTTGGGTACAATGTTATTCAACCAAATACGTACATTTCAAGGTCAAGTTTATGAAGAAGATGCTACACATCCAGCGTGTCTGGGTCTCTCCAGGCCAATGAGAGTCGAGAGAATTCTTTACGACTTCGGCCTCGAGGAAATGGCCGAAGCGGATGTTGAATTTGAGTCTGATGGCACTAGCAGACATGAGAGAAATGGAAAAGAATACTGGAGGGATAAAGGTTGGATAAAGACAGCTAGAATGATAGTAAAAAACAAGTGGGCTAGGCTATCCATTTTACCAAACCATTCAATAGCTAGGCTACCCATATTACCAAACCATTCAATAGCTAGGCTATTCATATTACCAAACCATTCAATAGCTGGGCTATCCATATTACCAAACCGTTCAATAGCTAGGCTATTCATATTACCAAACCATTCAATAGCTGGGCTATCCATATTACCAAACCGTTCAATAGCTAGGCTATTCATATTACCAAACCATTCAATAGCTAGGCTACCCATATTACCAAACCATTCAATGGCAAGGCTACCCATATTACCAAACCATTCAATAGCTAGGCTACCCATATTACCAAACCATTCAATAACTAGGCTATTCATATTACCAAACCATTCAATAGCTGGGCTATCCATATTACCAAACCGTTCAATAGCTAGGCTATTCATATTACCAAACCATTCAATAGCTGGGCTATCCATATTACCAAACAGTTCAATAGCTAGGCTATTCATATTACCAAACCATTCAATAGCTGGGCTATCCATATTACCAAACCATTCAATAGCTAGGCTACCCATATTACCAAACCGATCAATAGCTAGGCTACCCATATTACCAAACCATTCAATAACTAGGCTATCCATATTACCAAACCATTCAATAACTAGGCTATCCATATTACCAAACCGTTCAATAGCTAGGCTACCCATATTACCAAACCATTCAATAACTAGGCTATCCATATTACCAAACCATTCAATAGCTAGGCTACCCATATTACCAAACCGTTCAATAGCTAGGCTACCCATATTACCAAACCATTCAATAACTAGGCTATCCATATTACCAAACCATTCAATAACTAGGCTATCCATATTACCAAACCGTTCAATAGCTAGGCTACCCATATTACCAAACCATTCAATAGCTGGGCTATCCATATTACAGGAGCTTCATCTTATTCTTTCTATTTCCATTGTGAATTCGCAGAAACTTTGGAGACAACAATAGGTGGCAAAGTCAAATATACTGGTTTCCTTCTGTGTCAAAGTTTTCCCTAAATGCTTATGAGAAATCCAGCTCTTGAACCAGCCATTGACAGCCCGCTGGCTAATCTTTTGAATATGGTGTAGCAACAAAAGATCGCTTTAGCTAGATAAGGTTAGCATGCTAGCTAGCTACTCTGACCGCTGTCAGTTCCTTACTTGTTGTTATTTCTCGACCCCATGTGGAAATCACCACAATGTTCCCACGCCAAATTCCTGAATACGTATTAGCCACCTGCGGTATTCTTCTGAGGTGGAAACTAAAGGAGGTTTTCCACTATAGGACAGGAATTAGGTAGAAATAGTGGCGGCCTTGCCATCTGTTGGGGGCCTTTAGAGCTACATTACTACAATTCTACACATAAAGGACATGACTTATGCCATGTTAATATGATATCTGAGTGAGAATGACTAACAACATCAATGGGGGCCCCTGGGCATTTACCCTGCGTGCCCGGTCAATATTCGGCCATGACTGCTACAAGTTTACATAGCTGGCTAGGTTAACTACCAATCTAGTTTACATAGCTGGCTAGGTTAACTACCAATCTAGTTTAGATAGCTGGCTACGTTAACTACCAATCTAGTTTAGATAGCTGGCTACGTTAACTACCAATCTAGTTTAGATAGCTGGCTAGGTTAACTACCAATCTAGTTTAGATAGCTGGCTACGTTAACTACCAATCTAGTTTACATAGTTGGCTAGTTTAACTACCAATCTAGTTCTGAAACTTGCCCCTGAGTGCCCTCTTAGGGTGAAGGAGTCAGAGATTACAGGGTAAGAGCTGTCCGGCATATCTCTCATGCTGAGGCTGAGGAATAGAGTGAAAGAAAGTGAGAGGTGGTCGGTCAGGATGGTGGAGGCTGCAGTCTAGTGCTGTGGGTTTGGCAGGTGCAGGATCCAAAAACCCTCAGAGTCGTACTGGACTTTTTGGGGTATTTATTCCTATGGTTATAAACTACACTGCCAGAGTGGATAAGAATTCAAGAAAGACTGATATCATAATATCTGCACCTGAACACTTCTTGGGATTGAAGGATGTTACAGGTGAGGAGCTACACAGAATACTGTCTGGAGCAGTTTGGCCCTCTCACCCCTGGACCTGAGTAGGGACCTGAGTAGGGATCTGGGTAGGGATCTGAGTATGGACCTGAGTAGGGATCTGAGTAGGGACCTGAGTTGGGACCTGAGTAGGGATCTGAGTAGGGACCTGAGTGTGGATCTGAGTAGGGATCTGAGTATGGACCTGAGTAGGGATCTGGGTAGGGACCTGAGTAGGGATCTGAGTAGAGACCTGAGTAGAGACCTGAGTAGGGACCTGAGTAGGGACCTGAGTAGGGACCTGGGTAGGGATCTGAGTAGGGACCTGAGTAGAGACCTGAGTAGAGACCTGGGTAGGGATCTGGGTAGGGATCTGAGTAGGGATCTGAGTAGGGATCTGAGTAGGGAT
Source organism: Salmo trutta (assembly GCF_901001165.1). NCBI lineage: Eukaryota > Metazoa > Chordata > Actinopteri > Salmoniformes > Salmonidae > Salmo > Salmo trutta. Next base: position 94,983,912 of record NC_042968.1, on the reverse strand, counting down.
CTGAGTAGGGATCTGAGTAGGGACCTGAGTAGGGACCTGAGTAGGGATCTCAGTTGTAATCTAGCTGATTTGACAGATACACCATCCACCATCCGAAACACAAATACGAAAACACAAGTTCATCCCATGTCGTCATGCCTTTATTGAACAAACGTGTTGTAGCCGTGATATGACTCTATGACGAGGCTTTTTGTGTTACTATTGTTTTTGTTGCGATGCATCGATCCTATGTTGTGTTTGTTTTAGCTACGGTGTGGTGAGATATAACTCAATCCGATAGGAACGCTTTTTTCAAAGAGCGCTCAGTAAAACCAGGCCCCGGTGGGCAGAGCTAGGCATGATGTACTGGGACACGTTTTAACACTGAGAAAGATTTTCATTTTTACCGTGGTTCTGTGTAGCCTTTGTTGTAGTTTTATCTCCATCCCTTCATTCAAAGACTCAATCATGGAAACTCTTACTGACAGTTGTGGCTGTTTTGTGTGATGTATTGTTGTCTCCACCTTCTTGCCCTTTGTGCTGTTGTCGGTGCCCAATAATGTTTGTACCATGTTTTGTGCTGCTACCATGTTGTGTTTCTACCATGTTGTTGTTATGTTGTGTTGCTACCATGCTGTGTTGTCATATGTTGCTGCCTTGCTGTGTTGTTGTCTTAGGTCTCTCTTTATGTAGTGTTGTGTTGTCTCTCTTGTCGTGATGCGTGTTTTGTCCCATACATATATATATATATACTGTATTTAATTGTTTTAATCCCAGGCCTCCGTCCCCGCAGGAGGCCTTTTGCCTTTTGGTAGGCCATCATTGTAAATAATAATTTGTTCTTAACTGACTTGCCTAGTTAAATAAAGGTTAACTAGGCTAGGCGAAGGTCCGCGTTGGGTCTGTATTAATTTTGTGATTATATTGGAGACAGGTTTATAAAGCAGTGAATGTCATTAATTTCCTGTTATATTATCTCTAAGTAGAAACCATATCAGCCAGCGAAACTAACTGTTCTCACTTTATGAATTATCATGATATTCTTGTGATCACAAACAAAACTACTTATTTTACTCAAAAAGAGAGATTTAAAAAATAAAATGGTGTTTCTTTGAAAAAGATGGACCTGGCTGACATGAAAAATACGTTAAGGATCAAATTAAATTAAATTTAATTTAATTATAAATGAAAGGATCCACAGACACAGAGGCTGATTGTTTACAATGCTGTTTGCCATGGTGAACGCTACCTGAATTGACCCACAGAGAGGTCAAACAGGTGTGTTTGTGTTAGTCGGATTACCCAGGGTTCACAGCAACACTAGTGATTATTCTCCACCCTCATTGTATGTAGTGTACTATGGTCTTATGTCCTGTACGCAATACCCATGATAACACACACACACACACACACACACATCTTTTCTCTTTTCTCTGTCTCCCCTTCCGGAGGGCCTGAGGACTGAGGACAACCTGGACTGACACCTGGACGTGCCTGGCCCAATCCCACCTGTCCCGTCCCCTCTTCTACCAACCTGTTGATACCTCCACTGGTTCTTCCTCCCTCTCAAGTCACCGACCCGCTCCCCAACACACTCAGAAACACCCAGAAACTTGGATTCCATTACTTGCCATATGACTTTATGAAAAGACTTTTGTCCATAGAGTCTTGAAGTGTCAGTATGTTCTCTATAGTCATTATGGATCTTCTCTGAGCCTGCTGGCCGTTAATACTGTTATTGCTCTTTCCTTATTGAAATGGTGGATAAAGAAAGACTACGCTTTCATTTTCCATTAAAACACAACGAAGACATTGTTAGATTAAATGTATGTTTTTACACGGTCTGTAGCTTTTTGTATTAAAGCAAATCAAATAAAGATTATTGCAAACAGGAAATGTGACTTAAAGGGGAAGTATTTCCATGCCAACGCTAGATGGAGCTTAATGACAATAACACCACACACAACTTCAATGCAACTAATTCCTCTCACTGGTACATGACTGTTCAGTTTGTTGAATATTTCATCAATAAAAATATAGATTTCTTGTCTGAATAAAAGTTTAATTAAAACTTTGAAAAGGTACACGCATACACAATCAATTAAGTTTATAAAATAAAGTCATTGACAGGAAAAGTAATCCACTACATCAAATACAGTCACAGCCTCTCCCCTTCGTTCGCTTAACTGGGGGAATGGGATGGAGAAATGGTTTTACAGTAACTGGGGGAATGGGATGGAGAAATGGTTTTACAGTAACTGGGGGAATGGGATGGAGAAATGGTTTTACAGTAACTGGGGGAATGGGATGGAGAAATGGTTTTACAGTAACTGGGGGAATGGGATGGAGAAATGGTTTTACAGTAACTGGGGGAATGGGATGGAGAAAGGGTTTTACAGTAACTGGGGGAATGGGATGGAGAAAGGGTTTTACAGTAACTGGGGGAATGGGATGGAGAAAGGGTTTTACAGTAACTGGGGGAATGGGATGGAGAAATGGTTTTACAGTAACTGGGGGAATGGGATGGAGAAATGGTTTTACAGTTAACTGGGGGAATGGGATGGAGAAATGGTTTTACAGTAACTGGGGGAATGGGATGGAGAAAGGGTTTTACAGTAACTGGGGGAATGGGATGGATAAATGGTTTTGCAGTTAACTGGGGGAATGGGATGGAGAAATGGCTTTACAGTAACTGGGGGAATGGGATGGAGAAATGGTTTTACAGTTAACTGGGGGAATGGGATGGAGAAATGGTTTTACAGTAACTGGGGGAATGGGATGGAGAAATGGTTTTACAGTAACTGGGGGAATGGGATGGAGAAAGGGTTTTACAGTAACTGGGGGAATGGGATGGAGAAAGGGTTTTACAGTAACTGGGGGAATGGGATGGAGAAAGGGTTTTACAGTGACTGGGGGAATGGGATGGAGAAAGGGTTTTACAGTAACTGGGGGAATGGGATGGAGAAAGGGTTTTACAGTAACTGGGGGAATGGGATGGAGAAAGGGTTTTACAGTAACTGGGGGAATGGGATGGAGAAAGGGTTTTACAGTAACTGGGGGAATGGGATGGAGAAAGGGTTTTACAGTAACTGGGGGAATGGGATGGAGAAATGGTTTTACAGTTAACTGGGGGAATGGGATGGAGAAATGGTTTTACAGTAACTGGGGGAATGGGATGGAGAAATGGTTTTACAGTAACTGGGGGAATGGGCTGGAGAAATGGTTTTACAGTAACTGGGGGAATGGGCTGGAGAAATGGTTTTACAGTAACTGGGGGAATGGGATGGAGAAATGGTTTACAGTAACTGGGGGAATAGGATGGAGAAATGGTTTTACAGTAACTGGGGGAATGGGATGGAGAAATGGTTTTACAGTAACTGGGGGAATGGGATGGAGAAATGGCTTTACAGTAACTGGGGGAATGGGATGGAGAAATGGTTTTACAGTAACTTGGGGAATGGGATGGAGAAATGGTTTTACAGTAAGTGGGGGAATGGGATAGAGAAATGGTTTTACAGTAGACAGGGTAGGGCTCAGGACTAGATAAAGCCATGACTCCATGGAACTCTATTCCACATCAAGTAACTCATGCAAGCGGATAAAATGATAAAAAATACACCTTATGGAACAGCGGGGACTGTGAAGCAACACAGACACCTACGCATGATAACATACCCACACGTACACATTAATGTTGTATTGTAGTAGAGTAGCGGCCTGACAAAACCCCCCTTAAAGGAAAACTCCATCAAAAATCGATCTTTTTATTATCTGTTTCATTAGTCCGTTGTTGACAACCAAAATGTTGTACTTGTTAATAATCAAGATATGTAACTTTAAAAATACAGAAATATGAAATGTAATGTTTTTAATTGTTGGGAGCAGCTAATGGGGATTCATCAAAAATACAAATACAACAGGCAGACTGTCCCAAAAGGAACCCTATTCCCTGAAACGTAAAGTATTCGTACACCGTAGTGTAAAGCTGATGGTAGTACAGGAATCGAACCAGGGTCTGTAGTGACGCCTCTAGCACTAAAAGCTGATGGTAGTACAGGGTAGTGTAAAGCTGATGGTAGTACGGGGTAGTGTAAAGCTGATGGTAGTACAGGAATCGAACCAGGGTCTGTAGTGACGCCTCTAGCACTAAAAGCTGATGGTAGTACAGGGTAGTGTAAAGCTGATGGTAGTACAGGGTAGTGTGAAGCTGATGGTAGTACAGGGTAGTGTAAAGCTGATGGTAGTACAGGGTAGTGTAAAGCTGATGGTAGTACAGGGTAGTATAAAGCTGATGGTAGTACAGGGTAGTATAAAGCTGATGGTAGTACAGGGTAGTGTAAAGCTGATGGTAGTACAGGGTAGTGTAAAGCTGATGGTAGTACAGGGTAGTGTAAAGCTGATGGTAGTACAGGGTAGTGTAAAGCTGATGGTAGTACAGGGTAGTGTAAAGCTGATGGTAGTACAGGGTAGTGTAAAGCTGACTGACAGACAGACACAGACAGAGTGACAGACAGAACAAGACAGACAGACAGACAGAGTGACAGCAGACTAGGGCACCCAAGTGGCGCGGCAGTCTAAGGCACTGCATGTCAGTGCTAGAGGCGTCACTACAGACCCTGGTTCGATTCCAGGCTGTATCACAACCGGCCGTGATTAGGAGTCCCATAGGGCGGCGCACAATTGGCCCAGCGTCATCCGGGTTAGGGTTTAGCCGGCATAGGCCGTCATTGTAAAAAATTATTTGTTCTTAACTGACTTGCCTATTAAAATATTTAGACAGAGAAGGTATACTGACAGAGTGACATCATTTAGCAGACGCTCTTATCCAGAGCGACTTACAGTAGTGAATACATACATTTCATACATTTTTTGTATTTTTTTTTTCTCCGTACTGGTCACCTGTGGGAATCAAACCCACAACCCTGGCGTTGCAAACACCATGCTCTACCAACTGAGCCACACGGGACAACAGAGAGGCAAACTGACAGTGACAACAGAAATGGTATAGAGACAGTGCAAACAGGATGTGGTCATGGTACATGTCTCAGCTGATAAGATGTATGAAGTGACAATGGAAAATAGCACACCACTGAAACCTGTCGTTGGGTTTGTGTGGGTTTGTGTGAGTGTGTACATCCTAATGCAGTCACATTTCTCAGCTGGAAACTTCAAAATCTTCTCATCTACATCAAGGAAAAGATACTAAAGACAAGACATGTGGACAACACTTTAATTTGAAAGACCTACAGATCAGATGGGCAACTCAAAATAACCAATCAAATCAACGGAATTTTTGAAATATTTTTTTATATAGTAGTTACTTTTAACAATATTTCTCAACAAAAATACTTCACAGTAGCTCTGCCTACATCCCCCAGAGAGCAAGCAGCTGTACCAGGTTGAAGTTCAGAGTACATTTGAAACTGTTCATCTGTAATGTTACCCAGAAATCCAGGTATTTTTTAATTTTTTTTGTACATGTGTGTGTTTTCTTTTATTCCACCATTTTACTCTACACTGGTTGTTTTTAAATTTTTCAACTGAAGACACCAAATGAGAAATTGACCGTTCTCCCATGAACCTAAATCATCCTCCAATGACCCAAATGATGAAGACATAATGTGTTTGATTATAGTATTGTAACTCACGACCCACATCACACATACCCATGGCCCACTTTGGGTCTCGGCCCACAGTTTGAGAACCCCCTGGTCCAAAGTGAGTGGATTACATGTTGAGTCCATCTTGTATACAGAAACAAATATTATAATTACTAGTACATTTCAGGGTTGGGATCAATTCAATTTAAATCCCAGTCCATTTAGGAGGTACACTGAAATTTCACTTTTCTTCAACGTTTATTAATTAGGAACATTTGTTGTAATTTGAAATTTGAATTTAGTTTACATTCTGAATTGACTGGAATTGAAATGGAATTGACCCCAAACCCTTTTTTTGTAAATTATACGCACATGAACAAGTTAAGAAGGCGAAAAGTTATATTACCTAAGAAAGGTTGAATGGTTTTATTGCTGTTGATGTGTGGTTAATAAGTGGACTTCAACATAAAGATCTGGAACAGAAGTAGCTAGCTCACCTTGTACTTTCTCTCGTCATCTTTCATCGCTGTACGTCATTGTAGCCTAATTAGCTTGTTCCAGCTAGTTAGCTTAAGTCGTCATTGTAGCCTAATTACCTTGTTCCAGCTAGTTAGCTTAAGTCGCTTACGGATATAAAGGAAGAAACACATTAAAACCATGGTATATTTGTTGGATATTTTAAGTAAGAAAATACCAAATTAAAACCTAGACTTGTTTACGTGCTGCTGTGTTGTTTTGTTGCTAACCTTACTTTGCTATCTGACAACTTTATGGTTTTTACTTTTTAATTACTGTTTATATTTTTAGTTTTTCCCCTCACTCAACTTATTTTTTTTCATTCAACTTTTTCACCCCGGACGTTTTATCTGGACGTGGTTCGTCAGGACCTCCAACAGCCGAAGATAAGTAGTAACATTAACATGATGCCTTCTAATTGCAGTCGCTGTACTCATAATATTGAGGCGGCAGCTTAGCCTACTGGTTAGAGTGTTGGACTAGTAACCGAAAGGTTGCTAGATTGAATCCCCCGAGCTGACAAGGTAAAAATCTGTTGTTCTGCCCCTGAACAAGGCAGTTAACCCACTGTTCCTAGGGCCGTCAGTGAAAATAAGAATCTGTTCTTAACTGACTTGCCTAGTTAAATAAAGGTAAAATAAATATTCAGGAGAATGATTACCTTACGGCGAGGATAGCTGTGCTGCAAGCCCAGCTTCAGACACAATTGTTAGGCAAGGGCAATTTCAGTGTAGGAAAGGATGAAACAGCGTCTGTGCCACCAATAAGTACAGATAGTAATGTTAGTATAAACCCCCTCGCACGGTCCCCGCAGCCGGACATCTTTCTCATGGCTTCTGGAGGGAAATGCTGTAGGAATGCTCAACCGGTGTTGCTCATTCAGCCGACAGAAACTTTCAACCGGTTCTCCCCATCAAGCAGCGAGTCTGAGGCCGAGCCTTCTCTGGTCTCTACTCCTCCCGTTACGGGGTCTGAGACGCCGAAGCCTCCCACCATTAGCTCTGACAAATTGAAAACCCTAGCCATTGGCTGACTTAAAAAGAATCATCCAGCATCATACACTGTTTACCGGGGGGCAGGGCTACCGACGTTAAGGCTAATCTAAAGACGGTGCTGGCTAAAACTAGAGAGTGTATAGAGATATTGTTATCCACGTCGGCACCAACAACGTTAGGATGAAACAGCCAGTGGTCACAAAGCGCAACATAGCTTCAGCGTGTAAATCAGCTAGAAAGATGTGGGGAGTGATGAGCTCTACAGCAGAGTCTCACAACTCAATCACTGGTTGAAAACTGTTTTCTAACCCTCCCAAAAGATAGAGTTTGTAGATATAGTTGGCCCTCTTTCTGGGACTCACCCACAAACAGGACCAAGCCTGGCCTGTTGAGGAGTGACGGACTCCATCCTAGCTGGAGGGGTGCTCTCATCTTATCTACGAACATAGACAGGGCTCTAACTCCTCTAGCTCCAGAATGAAATAGGGTGCAGGCCAGGCAACAGGCTGTTAGCCAGCCTGCCAGCTTAGTGGAGTCTGCTACTAGCACAGTCAGTGTAGTCAGCTCAGCTATCCCCATTGAGACCGTGTCTGTGCCTCAACCTAGGTTGGGCAAAACTAAACACAGCGGTGTTCGCCTTAGCAACCTCACTGGAATAAAGACCTCCTCCATTCCTGCCATTATTGAAAGAGATTGTGATACTTCACATCTCAAAATTGGGTTACTTAATGTTAGATCCCTCACTTCCAAGGCAGTTATAGTCAATGAACTAATCACTGATCATAATCTTGATGTGATTGGCCTGACTGAAAGCCTGATGAATTTACTGTGTTAAATGAGGCCTCACCTCCTGGTTACACTAGTGACCATATCCCCCGCGCGTCCCGCAAAGGTGGAGGTGTTGCTAACATTTACGATGGCAAATTTCAATTTACAAAAAAAAAACGACGTTTTCGTCTTTTGAGCTTCTAGTCATGAAATCTATGCAGCCTACTCAATCACTTTTTATAGCTACTGTTTACAGGCCTCCTGGGCCATATACAGCGTTCCTCACTGAGTTCCCTGAGTTCCTATCGGACCTTGTAGTCATAGCAGATAATATTCTAATTTTTGGTGACTTTAAGAATCACATGGAAAAGTCCACAGACCCACTCCAAAAGGCTTTCGGAGCCATCATCGACTCAGTGGGTTTCATCCAACATGTCTCCGGACCTACACACTGCCACAGTCATACTCTGGACCTAGTTTTGTCCCATGGATTAAATGTTGTGGATCTTAATGTTTTTCCCCATAAACCTGGACTATAAGACCACCATTTTATTACATTTGCAATCGCAACAAATAATCTGCTCAGACCCCAACCAAGGAGCATCAAAAGTCGTGCTATAAATTCTCAGACAACCCAAAGATTCCTAGATGCCCTTCCAGACTCCCTCCGCCTGCCTACCCGAGGACGTCAGAGGACAAAAATCAGTTAACCACCTAACCGAGGAACTCAATTTAACCTTGCGCAACACCCTAGATGCAGTTGCACCCCTAAAAACTAAAAACATTTGTCATGAGAAACTAGCTCCCTGGTATACAGAAAATACCCGAGATCTGAAGCAAGCTTCCAGAAAATTGGAACGGAAATGGTGCCACACCAAACTGGAAGTCTTCCGACTAGCTTGGAAAGACAGTACCGTGCAGTATCGAAGAGCCCTCACTGCTGCTCGATCATCCTATTTTTCCAACTTAATTGAGGAAAATAAGAACAATCCGAAATGTATTTTTGATACTGTCGCAAAGCTAACTAAAAAGCAGCGTTCCCCAAGAGAGGATGGCTTTCACTTCAGCAGTAATAAATTCATGAACTTCTTTGAGGAAAAGATCATGATCATTAGAAAGCAAATTACGGACTCCTCTTTAAATCTGCGTATTCCTCCAACGCTCCGTTGTCCTGAGTCTGCACAACTCTGCCAGGACCTAGGATCAAGGGAGACACTCAAGTGTTTTAGTACTATATCTCTTGACACAATGATGAAAATAATCATGGCCTCTAAACCTTCAAGCTGCATACTGGACCCTATTCCAACTAAACTACTGAAAGAGCTGCTTCCTGTGCTTGGCCCTCCTATGTTGAACATAATAAACGGCTCTCTATCCACCGGATGTGTACCAAACTCAATAAAAGTGGCAGTAATAAAGCCTCTCTTGAAAAAGCCAAACCTTGACCCAGAAAATATAAAAAACTATCGGCCTATATCGAATCTCCCATTCCTCTCAACATTTTTTGAAAAAGCTGTTGCGCAGCAACTCACTGCCTTCATGAAGACAAACAATGTATATGAAATGCTTCAGTCTGGTTTTAGACCCCATCATAGCACTGAGACTGCACTTGTGAAGGTGGTAAATTACCTTTTAATGGCGTCAGACCGAGGCTCTGCATCTGTCCTCGTGCTCCTAGACCTTAGTGCTGCTTTTGATACCATCGATCACCGCAATCTTTTGGCGAGATTGGAAACCCAAATTGGTCTACACGGACAAGTTCTGGCCTGGTTTAGATCATATCTGTCAGAAAGATATCAGTTTGTCTCTGTGAATGGTTTGTCCTCTGACAAATCAACTGTAAATTTCAGTGTTCCTCAAGGTTCCGTTTTAGGACCACTATTGTTTTCACTAAATATTTTACCTCTTGGGGATGTCATTCGAAAACTTAATGTTAACTTTCACTGCTATGCGGATGACACACAGCTGTACATTTCAATGAAACATGGTGAAGCCCCAAAATTGCCCTCGCTAGAAGCCTGTGTTTCAGACATAAGGAAGTCGATGGCTGCAAACTTTCTACTTTTAAACTCGGACAAAACAGAGATGCTTGTTCTAGGTCCCAAGAAACAAAGAGATCTTCCGTTGAATCTGACAATTAATCTGGATGGTTGTACAGTCGTCTCAAATAAAACTGTGAAGGACCTCGGCGTTACTCTGGACCCTGATCTCTCTTTTGACGAACATATCAAGATTGTGTCAAGGACAGCTTTTTTCCATCTGCGTAACATTGCAAAGATCAGACATTTTCTGTCCAAAATTGATGCAGAAAAATGTATCCATGCTTTTGTTACTTCTAGTTTAGACTACTGCAATGCTCTACTTTCCTGCTACCCGGATAAAGCACTAAATAAACTTCAGTTAGTGCTAAATATGGCTGCTAGAATCCTGACTAGAACCAAAAAATTGTATCATATGGCTATGGCCACTGGCTTCCTGTTAAGGCAAGGGCTGATTTCAAGGTTTTACTGCTAACCTACAAAGCATTACATGGGCTTGCTCCTACCTATCTCTCTGATTTGGTTCTGCCGTACATACCTACACGTATGCTATGGTCACAAGACGCAGGCCTCCTAATTGTCCCTAGAATTTCTAAGCAAACAGCTGAAGGCAGGGCTTTCTCCTATAGAGCTCCATTTGTATGGAATGGTCTGCCTACCCATGTGAGAGACGCAGACCGGTCTCGACCATTAAGTCTTTACTGTAGACACATCTCTTCAGTAGGTCCTATGATTGAGTGTAGTCTGGCCCAGGAGTGTGAAGGTGAACGGAAAGGCACTGGAGCAACGAACCGCCCTTGCTGTCTCTGCCTAGCCGGTTCCCCTCTCTCCAATGGGATTCTCTGCCTCTAACCCTATTACAGGGGCTGAGTCACTGGCTTACTGGTGTTCTTCCATGCCGTCCCTGGGAGGGGTGCGTCACTTGAGTGGGTTGAGTCACTGACGTGGTCTTCCTTTCTGGGTTGGCGCCCCCCCTTGGGTTGTGCCGTGGCGGAGATCTTTGTGTGCTATATTCGGCCTTGTCTCAGGATGGTAAGTTGGTGGTTGAAGATATCCCTCTAGTGTTGTGGGGGCTGTGCTTTGGCAAAGTGGGTGGGGTTATATCCTGCCTGTTTGGCCCTGTCCGGGGGTATCATCGGATGGGGCCACAGCGTCTCCTGACCCCTCCTGTCTCAGCCTCCAGTATTTATGCTGCAGTAGTTTATGTGTCGCGGGGCTAGGGTCAGTCTGTTATATCTGGAGTATTTCTCCAGTGTCCTGTGTGAATTTAAGTATGCTCTCTCTAATTCTCTCTCTCTTTCTTTCTTTCTCTCTCTCGGGGGACCTGAGCCCTAGGACCATGCCTCAGGACTACCTGGCATGATGACTCCTTGCTGTCCCCAGTCCACCTGGGCCGTGCTGCTGCTCCAGTTTCAACTGTTCTGCCTGCGGCTATGGAACCCTGGCCTGTTCACCAGACGTGCTTCCTGTCCCAGACCTGCTGTTTTGAACTCTCTAGAGACAGCAGGAGCGGTAGAGATACTCTGAATGATCGGCTATGAAAAGCCAACTGACATTTACTCCTGAGGTGCTGACCTGTTGAACCCTCGACAACCACTGTGATTATTATTATTTGACCCTGCTGGTCATTTATGAACATTTCAACATCTTGGCCATGTTCTGTTATAATCTCCACCTGGCACAGCCAGAAGAGGACTGGCCACCCCTCATAGCCTGTTTCCTCTCTAGGTTTCTAGAGGTTTCTCTAGGTTTTTGGCCTTTCTTGGGAGTTTGTCCTAGCCACTGTGCTTCTACACCTGCATTGCTTGCTGTTTGGGGTTTTAGGCTGGGTGTCTGTACAGCACTTTGAGATATCAGCTGATGTATGAAGGGCTATATAAATACATTTGATTTGATTTGAAAACCCTTTACAGCTACAGTTGTACGTTCTATGACGACTCGACCGGGCGCTCTACTCTGTAAACATGACCTAGCCAAAAACTACAAAAATGTCAACCATCAAGGCCTAGAAATTATTTGTTTTTTATGGTCTTGGTTTTACAAATGACTGGCTGCAATCAGGCAAACCAAAACTTTCGAATAACTTTCTGGGTAAAATAGAGGAGGAAGGGAAGCCGCTACTAAGGTACACAATAGTAGATTTTTGTAGACAGAAGGTGTTCTTTGGTAAAAGGGATAAATTGTTTATGAAAAAGAAAGGAGGACCAAGGCACTCTTCATATAATTCATTAAAATGCCTTTATTTGTATGGCATGTTCCATAGAAACAAAGTTTTAAAAATCCGACGCGTTTGCGGCTGTATTACCTTCGTCAGGGAGTCCATAGAAATGATAATACAATGTCCTCTTCTGAACAGCCCTAATTCATTTCTTTCTGGGGCAACTTGTGATATTAATTCAATTCAGTGAAGGTACGAAATGAAAAGGAGATGACTTGGACTTGAGAACCTCTTCTTGCAGCCTATGTGACAAGATTGAGTCTATTTTACAGTATGTAGTTAGCAGAGCCTAGCAAGTTGTATAACTTTCATATCATAAGAAATACAGTAGGTCTAATTAATTCACACAGGCACAGTAGTTTCTGCTCTTTAACACTGGTAACAAGACTAGGATGTGCATTTGTTAGTCATGTTAGCATGTTAGCATGTTAGCATGTTAGCATGTTAGCTTAAACACGATACGCTATGATATTGACCATTTGGATTGATTCTTTATATTTGTTATTATATGACCTTTGACCTTCAGTATCGTAATCACTCCTACGTGTAATGTCAGGACCGTGTAAAAGAAAGGGATACCTAGATATCTCCAGTGTTGTAAACACTTTTCTAATAAATAAATGATTCAACTGACCAATTGTTTATTTAAATATTTATTTTTTATTTTAGGGGGGGGAATACAACATAGAACTGACAAGACGATAGTGGTGTTGGAGGGATTGCGTCATCACATTGCATATTCATCATTGTAAGATTAGTAATGATATACAATAATAATAACATTAATAACAACAATAATACTTGTATGTGTTGTTTTACAGAGTGCAACCAGAGTTGTGGTCCGTATATAATGTGATAACACTGATATCTCTGTAAATAGCACATTCTTCACACAGATACGCTTAACTACTCATTTTCCAACAAAATAATTCAGTTGGAATTGGGATTGTCTGTCTCTCCCTCCCTCCCTCCCTCCCTCCCTCCCTCCCTCCCTCCCTCCCTCCCTCCCTCCCTCCCTCCCTCCCTCCCTCGTCTTGTTTTACCATCTGTAGGAATTGAGATGGATGGGGATAGAGAATGGTGTCCCTCCATCCCTCCCTCCCTCCCTCCCTCCCTCCCTCTCTCGTCTTGTTTTACCATCTGTAGGAATTGAGATGGATGGGGATAGAGAATGGTGTCTCTCCCTCCCTCCCTCCCTCCCTCCCTCCCTCGTCTTGTTTTACCATTTGTAGGAATTGAGATGGATGGGGATAGAGAATGGTGTCTCTCCCTCCCTCCCTCCCTCCCTCCCTCCCTCCCTCTCTCGTCTTGTTTTACCATCTGTAGGAATTGAGATGGATGGGGATAGAGAATGGTGTCTCTCCCTCCCTCCCTCCCTCCCTCCCTCCCTCTCTCGTCTTGTTTTACCATCTGTAGCAATTGAGATGGATGGGGATAGAGAATGGTGTCTCTCCCCTCCCTCCCTCCCTCGTCTTGTTTTACCATCTGTAGGAATTGAGATGGATGGGGATAGAGAATGGTGTCTCTCCCTCCCTCCCTCCCTCCCTCCCTCCCTCTCTCGTCTTGTTTTACCATCTGTAGCAATTGAGATCCATGGGGATAGAGAATGGTGTCTCTCCCTCCCTCCCTCCCTCCCTCCCTCGTCTTGTTTTACCATCTGTAGGAATTGAGATGGATGGGGATAGAGAATGGTGTCTCTCCCTCCCTCCCTCCCTCCCTCCCTCCCTCCCTCTCTCGTCTTGTTTTACCATCTGTAGGAATTGAGATGGATGGGGATAGAGAATGGTGTCTCTCCCTCCCTCCCTCCCTCCCTCCCTCCCTCTCTCCCTCTCTCGTCTTGTTTTACCATCTGTAGGAATTGAGATGGATGGGGATAGAGAATGGTGTCTCTCCCTCCCTCCCTCCCTCCCTCTCTCGTCTTGTTTTACCATCTGTAGGAATTGAGATGGATGGGGATAGAGAATGGTGTCTCTCCCTCCCTCCCTCCCTCCCTCCCTCGTCTTGTTTTACCATCTGTAGGAATTGAGATGGATGAGGATAGAGAATGGTGTTTCTCCCTCCCTCCCTCCCTCCCTCCCTCCCTCCCTCCCTTGTCTTGTTTTACCATCTGTAGGAATTGAGATGGATTGGGATAGAGAATGGTGTCTCTCCCTCCCTCCCTCCCTCCCTCCCTCCCTCTCTCGTCTTGTTTTACCATCTGTAGGAATTGAGATGGATGGGGATAGAGAATGGTGTCTCTCCCTCCCTCCCTCCCTCCCTCCCTCGTCTTGTTTTACCATCTGTAGGAATTGAGATGGATGGGGATAGAGAATGGTGTCTCTCCCTCCCTCGTCTTGTTTTACCATCTGTAGGAATTGAGATGGATGGGGATAGAGAATGGTGTCTCTCCCTCCCTCCCTCCCTCCCTCCCTCCCTCTCTCCCTCTCTCGTCTTGTTTTACCATCTGTAGGAATTGAGATGGATGGGGATAGAGAATGGTGTCTCTCCCTCCCTCCCTCCCTCCCTCCCTCCCTCTCTCGTCTTGTTTTACCATCTGTAGGAATTGAGATGGATGGGGATAGAGAATGGTGTCTCTCCCTCCCTCCCTCCCTCCCTCCCTCGTCTTGTTTTACCATCTGTAGGAATTGAGATGGATGAGGATAGAGAATGGTGTTTCTCCCTCCCTCCCTCCCTCCCTCCCTCCCTCCCTCCCTCTCTCATCTTGTTTTACCATCTGTAGGAATTGAGATGGATGGGGATAGAGAATGGTGTCTCTCCCTCCCTCCCTCCCTCCCTCCCTCCCTCCCTCCCTCCCTCTCTCGTCTTGTTTTACCATCTGTAGGAATTGAGATGGATGGGGATAGAGAATGGTGTCTCTCCCTCCCTCCCTCCCTCCCTCCCTCCCTCCCTCCCTCCCTCCCTCTCTCGTCTTGTTTTACCATCTGTAGGAATTGAGATGGATGGGGATAGAGAATGGTGTCTCTCCCTCCCTCCCTCCCTCCCTCCCTCGTCTTGTTTTACCATCTGTAGGAATTGAGATGGATGGGGATAGAGAATGGTGTCTCTCCCTCCCTCCCTCCCTCCCTCCCTCCCTCCCTCGTCTTGTTTTACCATCTGTAGGAATTGAGATGGATGGGGATAGAGAATGGTGTCTCTCCCTCCCTCCCTCCCTCCCTCCCTCCCTCCCTCGTCTTGTTTTACCATCTGTAGGAATTGAGATGGATGGGGATAGAGAATGGTGTCTCTCCCTCCCTCCCTCCCTCGTCTTGTTTTACCATCTGTAGGAATTGAGATGGATGGGGATAGAGAATGGTGTCTCTCCCCGCAGGAAGGGTACTGCCTCTGGGGTTCTGAACCAGGCTTCACCTCGTAATGGAAGGACCCAGGTATGAACAGCCTTTCTCTAATCCCTACTAACCCCTACTAACCCCTACTGTATTTATTTATTTTATTTATTTTGCTCCTTTGCACTCCATTATTTATTTCTACTTTGCACTTTCTTCTACTACAAATCTACCATTCCAGTGTTTTTACTTGCTATATTGTATTTACTTCGCCACCATGGCCTTTATTGCCTTTACCTCCCTTATCTCACCTCATTTGCTCACATTGTATATAGACTTATTTTTCTTCTGTATTATTGACTGTATGTTTTGTTTTACTCCATGTGTAACTCTGTGTTGTTGTATGTTGTCGAACTGCTTTGCTTTATCTTGGCCAGGTCGCAGTTGGAAATGAGAACTTGTTCTCAACTAGCCTACCTGGTTAAATAAAGGACTTGTTCTCAACTAGCCTACCTGGTTAAATAAAGGTGAAATAAAAATAAATAAATAAAAATATTTACCCTATCTCCTGCATGATTGATAGTTTGTGCATGAAACCATTTTTAATCTTCTGAATTATTTTGACTGTTTCTTACTTGTGTTTTTGTAGAGCTCAGGACACGGGTCAGGGTGAAGAGGAACCTCTGGAGGTGCATGTTTTATATGTGGTTTTAATCAACCATTCCAATTTGAGCCGTTGTGACTAATAAAACATTTTAAAAAACTGTCCGCTTTTAACTTGAACTCTTTGTCACTTTCTATACGTGGATGGAGAGATTCAATCTCCTCAGTCTAACTAACACAATCCAACGAAACACTGCTCTTCTGTCTTTTAACAATGAGGACCTTCTAGGCCTTCAGAGAAAACATTTAGAAATCATTTGTTTTCATTTCTATTTCATCTTTACAGTCATTTGAATCTTCTGATTTCATCTCTTCATTTTGTGTTGGAAAAGAGAAGGTTTAAATACAATCAGGATTTTCTTTAGTGGGTCATTTCTGGGGAGATAAATGTAGCTAACTCAGCCAGCCATTGGCTAGGCCTTCAGAAGCTGGACAGAAGGCCTCTGACATTCAAATTAAATTTATTTATATAGCCCTTCTTACATCAGCTGATATCTCAAAGTGCTGTACAGAAACCCAGCCTAAAACCCCCAAAACAGCAAGCAATGCAGGTGTAGAAGCACGGTGGCTAGGAAAAACTCCCTAGAAAGGCCAGAATCTAGGAAGAAACCTAGAGAGGAACCAGGCTATGAGGGGTGGCCAGTCCTCTTCTGGCTGTGCCGGGTGGAGATTAGAAACCTAGAGAGGAACCAGGCTATGAGGGGTGGCCAGTCCTCTTCTGGCTGTGCCGGGTGGAGATTAGAAACCTAGAGAGGAACCAGGCTATGAGGGGTGGCCAGTCCTCTTCTGGCTGTGCCGGGTGGAGAGGAACCAGGCTATGAGGGGTGGCCAGTCCTCTTCTGGCTGTGCCGGGTGGAGAGGAACCAGGCTATGAGGGGTGGCCAGTCCTCTTCTGGCTGTACTGGGTAGACCAGAGGAACCAGGCTCTGAGGGGTGGCCAGTCCTCTACTGGCTGTACTGGATAGAGAGGAACCAGGCTATGAGGGGTGACCAGTCCTCTACTGGCTGTACTGGGTAGAGAGTAACCAGGCTATGAGGGGTGACCAGTCCTCTACTGGCTGTACTGGGCAGAGAGGAACCAGGCTATGAGGGGTGGCCAGTCCTCTTCTGGCTGTACTGGGTAGAGAGGAACCAGGCTCTGAGGGTGACCAGTCCTCTTCTGGCTGTACTGGGTGGAGATTATAAACCTAGAGAGGAACCAGGCTATGAGGGGTGACCAGTCCTCTTCTGGCTGTGCCGGGTGGAGATTAGAAACCTAGAGAAGAACCAGGCTATGAGGGGTGGCCAGTCCTCTACTGGCTGTACTGGGTAGACCAGAGGAACCAGGCTCTGAGGGGTGACCAGTCCTCTACTGGCTGTACTGGGTAGACCAGAGGAACCAGGCTCTGAGGGGTGGCCAGTCCTCTACTGGCTGTACTGGGTAGAGAGGAACCAGGCTCTGAGGGGTGGCCAGTCCTCTTCTGGCTGTACTGGGTAGACCAGAGGAACCAGGCTCTGAGGGGTGGCCAGTCCTCTTCTGGCTGTACTGGGTAGACCAGAGGAACCAGGCTATGAGGGGTGGCCAGTCCTCTTCTGGCTGTACTGGGTAGACCAGAGGAACCAGGCTCTGAGGGGTGGCCAGTCCTCTACTGGCTGTACTGGGTAGAGAGGAACCAGGCTATGAGGGGTGACCAGTCCTCTACTGGCTGTACTGGGCAGAGAGGAACCAGGCTATGAGGGGTGACCAGTCCTCTACAGGCTGTACTGGGTAGAGAGGAACCAGGCTATGAGGGGTGACCAGTCCTCTACTGGCTGTACTGGGCAGAGAGGAACCAGGCTATGAGGGGTGGCCAGTCCTCTTCTGGCTGTGTTGGGTAGAGAGGAACCAGGCTATGAGAGGTGGCCAGTCCTCTTCTGGCTGTGCTGGGTGGAGAGGAACCAGGCTATGAGGGGTGGCCAGTCCTCTTCTGGCTGTGCTGGGTAGACCAGAGGAACCAGGCTCTGAGGGGTGACCAGTCCTCTACTGGCTGTACTGGGTAGACCAGAGCAACCAGGCTGTGAGGGGTGACCAGTCCTCTACTGGCTGTACTGGGTAGACCAGAGCAACCAGGCTCTGAGGGGTGACCAGTCCTCTACTGGCTGTGCTGGGTAGAGAGGAACCAGGCTATGAGGGGTGACCAGTCCTCTACTGGCTGTACTGGGTAGACCAGAGGAACCAGGCTCTGAGGGGTGGCCAGTCCTCTTCTGGCTGTGCCGGGTGGAGAGGAACCAGGCTATGAGGGGTGGCCAGTCCTCTTCTGGCTGTGCCGGGGTGGAGAGGAACCAGGCTATGAGGGGTGGCCAGTCCTCTTCTGGCTGTGCTGGGTAGACCAGAGGAACCAGGCTCTGAGGGGTGACCAGTCTTCTACTGGCTGTACTGGGTAGACCAGAGCAACCAGGCTCTGAGGGGTGACCAGTCCTCTACTGGCTGTACTGGGTAGACCAGAGGAACCAGGCTCTGAGGGGTGACCAGTCCTCTTCTGGCTGTACTGGGTAGACCAGAGGAACCAGGCTCTGAGGGGTGACCAGTCCTCTACTGGCTGTACTGGGTAGACCATAGGAACCAGGCTATGAGAGGTGGCCAGTCCTCTTCTGGCTATACTGGGTAGAGAGGAACCAGGCTATGAGGGGTGGCCAGTCCTCTACTGGCTGTGCCAGGTGGAGAGGAACCAGGCTATGAGGGGTGACCAGTCCTCTACTGGCTGTACTGGGTAGAGAGGAACCAGGCTCTGAGGGGTGGCCAGTCCTCTTCTGGCTGTACTGGGTAGAGAGGAACCAGGCTCTGAGGGGTGACCAGTCCTCTTCTGGCTGTACTGGGTAGACCAGAGGAACCAGCCTCTGAGGGGTGACCAGTCCTCTTCTGGCTGTACTGGGTAGAGAGGAACCAGGCTATGAGGGGTGGCCAGTCCTCTTCTGGCTGTGCTGGGTGGAGAGGAACCAGGCTATGAGGGGTGGCCAGTCCTCTACTGGCTGTACTGGGTAGACCAGAGGAACCAGGCTATGAGGGGTGGCCAGTCCTCTTCTGGCTGTGCTGGGTAGACCAGAGGAACCAGGCTCTGAGGGGTGACCAGTCCTCTACTGGCTGTACTGGGTAGACCAGAGGAACCAGGCTATGAGGGGTGACCAGTCCTCTTCTGGCTGTACTGGGTGGAAATTATAACAGAACACGGCCAAGATGTTCAACTGTATTAGAGCAGAATTTTGGAGTGACAGTGGAATGAACTAATCACATTTTGACTTGCTACGGGTGGGACCTCAACTCTTATCCTACGAGGTAAGGAGCCTACTGTTTCTGTTCTACCTGATAATTAATTCATTATGTTCCCTGTGGCTCAGTTGGTAGGGCATGGTGTTTGCAACGCCAGGGTTGTGGGTCCAATTCCCACTGGGGACCAGTTAGAAAAAAGAAAAAAAATGTATGAAATGTATGCATTCGCTCTGGATAAGACTGTCTGCTAAATGACTAAAATGTAAATTAATATCATCCACCTGGTGTCCCAGGTCTAAATCAGTTCCTGATTAGAGGGGAACAATGAGAAGAAGAAGAAAATATGTAGTGGAACTGGCTTGGAGGCCCTGAGTTGAGATTGAGGGGTGTAGGCCTTCTCAAAGGCCTAGAGACACATCGCTACTGAGGGGAAAATAAATCAGTGACGCAAGCATTCGTTTTCCAACGTTAGCTAGCTTGTGTTGTAGTAGTGTGACATTGAGTATGATTACATGCACACAATGATGCACTTATTCAGATTAATTTTACAGCTCGATTAAACGCTATTTATATTCTTTGCAAGAAGAATGATTTCCCTAATAATCCTGTTTGTTATACCCCTGAAAGGGGGACATGCAGAAATTAATTACACAGAGATGTAACTTTGGCTTCAAGTCAGTTGTTACTGATTCTCCTTGTAAAATCAAAACATTTACATAAAGTGCCTTCAGAAAGTATTCAGAGCCCTTGACTTTTTCCACATTTTGTTACGTTACAGCCTTATTTTTAAATGGATAAAAAAAAAAAAAAATCCTCAGCAATCCACACACAATACCCCATTATAACAAAGTGTAAACCGTTTTTTAGAATTATTTGCTAATGTTTTAAAAATGAAAAACTGATACCTTATTTATACTTAAGTATTCAGACTCTTTGCTATGAGACTGGATATTGAGCTCAGGTGCATCCTGTTTCCATTGATCATCCTTGAGATGTTTCTACAACTTGATTGGAGTCCACCTGTGGTAAATTCAATTAATTGGACATGATTTGGAAAGACACACACCTGTCTATATAAGGTCCCACAGTTGACAGTGCATGTCAGAGCAAAAACCAAGCTATGAGGTTGAAGGAATTGTCCGTAGAGCTCTGAGACAGGATTGCACAGATCTGGGGAAGCGTACCAATACATTCTTAAATGGAGGAAGTTCAGAACCACCAAGACTCTTCCTAAAGCTGTCCGTCTAGCCAAACTGAGCAATCAGGGGAGAAGGGCCTTGGTCAGAGAGATGACAGACAGACACACACACACACAAACACGCACGCACAGACACACACAGATATACACAGACCAGGGGTGCAGTGGAGGGTAAAACTCTCACTCACACACACTCCCACACACTCCCAGACATCTTGTAATTGCATATTTTTTGTTTACAATCTCTAGGACCCAATTCTCAATACTTAGGTCACTTTTTCAAAACTGTTCACACAGTGAGCACAACAGCAGTCTACGTGGGCTAAACTGTGGATCATTTTTCATTGCTTTGGAACAAAATGCAAATCAATGACTACATCTTTCAAATGTCATGAATTATTTTCTCACTCAGACTCAACCATCACCAAAAACTCTATGTACCGACAGGCCAATTTGGACATGTTTACATACTCTTTTCAAAACTGTTAAACTTAAGTTCACAGAGTGGTTTTCAGCCCATTTCAGGACGGTGTCACTTTTTCCTCCCACCTTACTCTCCATTCCTCAACCCCACAGAGGAATTATTTTCCTCATGGAGGTGGAAGGTTTATGACCACCATCCACATGATCAAATGTCCCTTCCTGGACGCAATGAATGCTGGATGCCTGGACATATCTGCAGAAGGGATGGACCAGGCATGCCAATAGATTCGTTCCTTGCCCAAAGATGACATAAGATGTGATGTGGATGAGAACCTGTGGCCAAATGCAGAAGACAGGGTTGACTAGCATTCCTACTGTAGCTGTATCAGTAGATGGTGTATATACAAATGCTTGTATTTTGGAATCCCTCAATGCCAAATAAATGATATAAAACATATTGAAGCATATTGCATCATGTCTGATTCATTCCTGTAACATATACTGCAGTGAATTCTAACCAGTAGAGAGGTGTCATTCCTGTAACATATACTGCAGTGAATTCTAACCAGTAGAGAGGTGTCGTTCCTGTAACATATACTGCAGTGAATTCTAACCAGTAGAGAGGTGTCGTTCCTGTAACATATACTGCAGTGAATTCTAGCCAATAGAGAGGTGTCAGTCTTGTTTTGTAAAGACATTTTACAAAAAGAAAACAATGTGTAATGCTTAGTGTTGTTAGTGTTGTTTAGGTCATTGTTTTATGAGCGACAAAGTGTACTTATTGGGTGACAACCCTTTGCTAGTGTTATGGAAGAACGAGTTGATTTGAGACATGTATGAAGTGTTTTGGTAGTTTTAGTGCATTTTGGATGTGAAATGAACTGCTGTGCCAAGCTGAAAGTTGGTTAGGAGAACTGTATGAAGAGTTTTGAAAAAATGAGTCCTAAGAATTGAGAAATGAGTCCTAGCGATTGTAAAAAAAAAACTGTAATCAATAAGGCCAGAGTGGGCCTGGTATATGGCCAACATACCAAGACTAAGGACTGTCCTGGTATATGGCCAACATACCAAGACTAAGGACTGTCCTGGTATATGGCCAACATACCAAGACTAAGGACTGTTCTGGTATATGGCCAACATACCAAGACTAAGGACTGTTCTGGTATATGGCCAACATACCAAGACTAAGGACTGTCCTGGTATATGGCCAACATACCAAGACTAAGGACTGTCCTGGTATATGGCCAACATACCAAGACTAAGGACTGTTCTGGTATATGGCCAATATACCAAGACTAAGGACTGCTCTGGTATATGGCCAACATACCAAGACTAAGGACTGTTCTGGTATATGGCCAATATACCAAGACTAAGGACTGTTCTGGTATATGGCCAACATACCAAGACTAAGAACTGTTCTGGTATATGGCCAATATACCAAGACTAAGGACTGTTCTGGTATATGTTCAACACAGCACTGTTTGATCAACATTGAAGGTTTTAAATGACATCCACTGTGCTCTTGATAAGAAGTTACATTTTGTTGTCTGTCTTTATTGATTTGTCGAATTCTTTTGACCCCGTGGACCATGCTGTGTTAGTGCAAAGGTTAAAATGTTGTGGAATGACTGGTCATGCTCTAGATTGGCTTTATAAATTACCTATCAAATCGTACACAATGTGTAATGGCAGATGGTTGTAAATCTGAGTCCATAGAGGTGTGCTCAGGTGTTCCGCAAGGTTCTACTTTGGGCCCACTGTTGTTCATTTTGTATATCAACAACATTGGGGATCTTATTGAAACAGCTGATGTTAATTTGCATGCAGACGATACTGTTCTTTATTCAAGTGGTAGTAGTCATCTTTAGCTTTTGAAAATGTCCAAAGAGCATTTAACATCATACAACAGAATCTGTATGATTTAAAGCTGATTCTAAATTCGCGTAAAACAAAATGCATGGTATTTTCAAATGCCAGTCATGTTACTAATCATGTTATTGCTACATTGGCTGGACATACTATAGAGCAAGTTAAACTGTACAAATATTTGGGTGTGTGGGTTGATGATAAGCTGAGCTTCACTGTGCATGTAGAGAACTTGATAAGGAAGCTCAAGCTGAAAAGAGGTTTTTATTACCGGCATAAGGCTTGTTTTTCTCTGGAGGCCAGGAAGGAGCTGGTACGATGTACATTACTGTCGGTTTTAGATTGTAGTGATGTTATATATATGCAGGCCTCAGCCACTACCCTGAGAGCACTTGATTCAGTGTATCATGCAGCCCTCAGGTTCATTACAAATCAGAAACGTCTAACACACCATTGTGATCTCTACAGCGCTGTTGGCTGGTCGTCATTGACCTTGTGTAGGCTTCAACACTGGTATACACTGATTTATAAGGCCATATTGGGTAAAATGCTATTTTATCTCTGTTATTTTTTTGTCAGGTCAGCAAATAAATATAAATTACAATCCCATTCTGATTTGCTTCTAACAGTACCAAAAATTAGACCAGGTCATGGTAGAAATAGTTTTAGTTACTCAGCTCCGTGGTCCTGGAATTCTCTCCTGAACATTTACACATTTGATGATCTAGTTTCGTTGGTGGAGTTTAAACACTTGATCGATGTATATATTACAGAAGAGTGTAAATGTCTTTAGGACAGCTGTTTTTTAGTCAAGACTAAAAATCACGACACTAGTCCAGTTGTCTATAATCACTACACTAGTCCAGTTGTTTATAATCATTACACTAGTCCAGTTGTCTATAATCACTACACTAGTCCAGTTGTTTATAATCACTACACTAGTCCAGTTGTTTATAATCACTACACTAGTCCAGTTGTTTATAATCACTACACTAGTCCAGTTGTTTATAATCACTACACTAGTCCAGTTGTCTATAATCACTACACTAGTCCAGTTGTTTATAATCACTACACTACTCCAGCTGTTTCTAGTCTCTACACTAGTCCAGTTTAGTGCATGTTAAGTGCTTCATGTGTTCTGTTTTTGTCTGTTTCATATTTTATGGTTTTGTTTTGATTGTTATATTTTACTGATGTTTTATTTGATTGATCATTGCAGTACTTTACCAGCATCCAAATGAGTTCAATAGGTCAGCTTGTCTTGTTGAGGACAAGACAAAATAACAGATCAGTGGGTTAGTGATACAGATCAGTGGGTTAGTTATACAGATCAGTGGGTTAGTGATACAGATCAGTGGGTTAGTGATACAGATCGGTGGGTTAGTTATACAGATCAGTGGGTTAGTGATCAGTGGGTTAGTTATACAGATCAGTGGGTTAGTGATACAGATCAGTGGGTTAGTTATACAGATCAGTGGGTTAGTTATACAGATCAGTGGGTTAGTGATGCAGATCAATGGGTTAGTGATACAGATCAGTGGGTTAGTGATACAGATCAGTGGGTTAGTGATACAGATCAGTGGGTTAGTTATACAGATCAGTGGGTTAGTTATACAGATCAGTGGGTTAGTTATACAGATCAGTGGGTTAGTGATACAGATCAGTGGGTTAGTTATACAGATCAGTGGGTTAGTTATACAGATCAGTGGGTTAGTGATCAGTGGGTTAGTTATACAGATCAGTGGGTTAGTTATACAGATCAGTGGGTTAGTGATACAGATCAGTGGGTTAGTTATACAGATCAGTGGGTTAGTTATACAGATCAGTGGGTTAGTGATGCAGATCAATGGGTTAGTGATACAGATCAGTGGGTTAGTTATACAGATCAGTGGGTTAGTGATACAGATCAGTGGGTTAGTGATACAGATCAGTGAGTTAGTTATACAGATCAGTGGGTTAGTGATACAGATCAGTGGGTTAGTGATACAGATCAGTGGGTTAGTTATACAGATCAGTGGGTTAGTGATACAGATCAGTGGGTTAGTTATACAGATCAGTGGGTTAGTGATACAGATCAGTGGGTTAGTGATACAGATCAGTGGGTTAGTGATACAGATCAGTGGGTTAGTTATACAGATCAGTGGGTTAGTGATACAGATCAGTGGGTTAGTTATACAGATCAGTGGGTTAGTGATCAGTGGGTTAGTTATACAGATCAGTGGGTTAGTGATACAGATCAGTGGGTTAGTGATACAGATCAGTGGGTTAGTGATACAGATCAGTGGGTTAGTTATACAGATCAGTGGGTTAGTGATACAGATCAGTGGGTTAGTTATACAGATCAGTGGGTTAGTGATACAGATCAGTGGGTTAGTGATACAGATCAGTGGGTTAGTTATACAGATCAGTGGGTTAGTTATACAGATCAGTGGGTTAGTTATACAGATCAGTGGGTTAGTGATACAGATCAGTGGGTTAGTGATACAGATCAGTGGGTTAGTTATACAGATCAGTGGGTTAGTTATACAGATCAGTGGGTTAGTGATACAGATCAGTGGGTTAGTGATACAGATCAGTGGGTTAGTGATACAGATCAGTAATAATGAACTTAAATAGAGGTATTTGTGTTGTTTATTATGACATTAACAATGCTCTACATCAGACTAACTTATTAATGCTTATAAAACCACGAGTCCCAAATAATATTCCCTACGTAGTGCACTACTTTTGGCCCGTGGTCAAAAAGGTATCACACTACAAAGGGAGTAGGGAGCCATTTGGAACCATAATAATAACTTTCGTTTGTTTTTGCTGCCAGTTGAAATCTAGCGTCTCCATATTATTACATGTAAACAATGATATCCCGTCCAACTACCTCATCTCCATATTGTTATTAATTTATTTTTTGCTCCTTTGCACCCCAGTATCTCTACTTGCACATTCATCTTCTGCACATCTATCACTCCAGTGTTGAATTGCTAAATTGTAATTATTTCGCAACTATGGCCTATTTATTGCCTTACCTCCCTAATCTTACCTCATTTGCACACACTGTATATAGATTTTTTCTATTGTGTTATTGACTGTATGTTTTGTTTATTCCATGTGTAACTCTGTGTTGTTGTTTGTGTCGCACTGCTTTGCTTTATCTTGGCCAGGTCGCAGTTGTAAATGAGAACTTGTTCTCAACTGTCCTACCTGGTTATATAAAAGTCAAATAAAATGAATTTATTAAATATCACTCTTCAGTCTTTGGCAGGTGGTTGACTGAAATATGCATCCCAAAGGGCACTCTATTCCCTAGTGCACTATATGTACAGAATAGGGTTCAATTTGGAACACAACCTAAGACAAACAAAAGTAAAAGAACAAAATGGCAGTTTTTGGAATCATGCTTATCTGTAGCCTGTGACCCTGTCTGTGTTTCTGACGAGGAGATTAGATGAAAAAGTACACGCTGCATATTGGAAATGCTAAATTGATCAGGTTAGAAGAAGAAGAAAACAATGTAATAGTTTTCTTATTGATGGAAAAGTAGACTTTACTAACCATTCTCATATCACACATATCGTAACATATCACACCAGGACCATAAAGGAAAGAAGCCTTCTGGCTTTATTGTGTTTAAATCCTCTTTTTTTATTATTTAAGGTATGTAATGTTGACGTTAAAAATCCAACGATGAACATAACTATTCAATGACTGATCAGTAGTAATTAACCAATTGAATGGCTCCAATCTGAACCAGAGAACCCATATATATATATATATATATATATATATATATATATATATATATATATATATATATATATATATATATATATATATATATATTCTACTATATTATTGACTGTATGTTTGTTTTATTCCATGTGTAACTCTGTGTTGTTGTATGTGTCGAACTGCTTTGCTCTATCTTGGCCAGGTCGCAGTTGTAAATGAGAACTTGTTCTCAACTTGCCTACCTGGTTAAATAAAGGACTTGTTCTCAACTAGCCTACCTGGTTAAATAAAGGACTTGTTCTCAACTGGCCTACCCGGTTAAATAAAGGACATGTTCTCAACTAGCCTACCTGGTTAAATAAAGGACTTGTTCTCAACTAGCCTACCTGGTTAAATAAAGGACTTGTTCTCAACTAGCCTACCTGGTTAAATAAAGGACTTGTTCTCAACTGGCCTTCCTGGTTAAATAAAGGACATGTTCTCAACTAGCCTACCTGGTTAAATAAAGGACTTGTTCTCAACTAGCCTACCTGGTTAAATAAAGGACTTGTTCTCAACTAGCCTACCTGGTTAAATAAAGGACTTGTTCTCAACTGGCCTACCCGGTTAAATAAAGGACATGTTCTCAACTAGCCTACCTGGTTAAATAAAGGACTTGTTCTCAACTGGCCTACCTGGTTAAATAAAGGACTTGTTCTCAACTAGCCTACCTGGTTAAATAAAGGACTTGTTCTCAACTAGCCTACCTGGTTAAATAAAGGACTTGTTCTCAACTGGCCTACCTGGTTAAATAAAGGACTTGTTCTCTACTAGACTACCTGGATAAATAAAGGTGAAATAAATAAATAAAAACATATATATATATATATGACAGTGTAAACCGGTTCTGTCACGTGATCAGTCAGCTGATCCCGGTACTGCCTCATAAAGTCAAGGCAGTCATCGTTCATTCGTTCGTTTCTTTCTTGTTCAGCAGTTTTGGGGGTGTTAGACCGGAGGTTTCTCTCTCTCTCGGTTCAACAGCACTCGAGTTTGTCACAGATCGCTGATATTTGTTGCTGCGCTGTGGCGTTTTGTAAAGAAGGAAAGAAAGCTGTCATCACAGCGCTTCCTGGTTTCTATTTTATACCGTCAGTGTCGCAACCAGACACAACACAACAGCTGCGACCTTGGTTATTGTGTGATCGTTGTTCTAGATAAATAAGCAACTACAGGTTTTAGAAACAGGTCATTTAGATCGTTATTTTTGTAGTTTACTTATTTTTCTAATATTGGACTGCAACATAGTTTTTGAATCCGTTTCGGCGAGCTGTTGACCAGAACAATGCGGTCCGCACCAATCCCCTGCGCCGTGGGGTTGCTGTGTTGTGTTCTGGTGTTGTGCTCGGTACCGTTGGGGACCTCGTTCCCCGTTCAGGACGAGGGGAAACCGGGCATAACGTTTCTGGAAGAGGTCGGGCGTCTCCGGGTCGGGTTCAACTGGCGGAACCTGACCTGTCCGGTGTGCAAAGTCCTCTTCACCATACTGGATATCGCTCTGCTGGTAAGATGGGACCCTATTCACTATATAGTGCACTACTTTAGACCAGAGCCCTATGGCACCCTATTCCCTATATATAGTGCACTACTTTAGACCAGAGCCCTATGGCACCCTATTCCCTATATAGTGCACTACTTTAGACCAGAGTTCTATGGCACCCTATTCCCT
Source organism: Salmo trutta (assembly GCF_901001165.1). Classification (NCBI taxonomy): domain Eukaryota; kingdom Metazoa; phylum Chordata; class Actinopteri; order Salmoniformes; family Salmonidae; genus Salmo; species Salmo trutta. Next base: position 94,955,724 of record NC_042968.1, on the reverse strand, counting down.
ATATAGTGCACTACTATAGACCAGAGTCCTATGGCTCCCTATTCCCTATATAGTGCACTACTATAGACCAGAGTCCTATGGCACCCTATTCCCTATATAGTGCACTACTTTAGACCAGAGCCCTATGGGCCCTTGCACCCTATTCTCTCAGGACAACCTGAGGGCTCTTGAACTAACAACCTGCACTAACACGATTAGTACACTGTAAACGCCTGGAGCGATGGGTGCACGTAGGGCAGGGAGAAGGACAGCTTGTCGGTATTAACACATGTAGGGCAGGGAGAAGGACAGCTTGTCGGTATTAACACATGTAGGGCAGGGAGAAGGACAGCTTGTCGGTATTAACACACGCAGGGCAGGGAGAAGGACAGCTTGTCGGTATTAACACACACAGGGCAGGGAGAAGGACAGCTTGTCGGTATTAACACACACTGTGAGTTCAAACAAAGCAGGGTGCCAGGGAAGTTGTCTCAAAACTGAGTCATGGTTTTATGAAGGCATCACATTCCAGAAGTCACAAGGGTCTTGGCAATTACGGCTGATCATGTGACTTAGTGCAGCCGATCATGTGACTTAGTGCAGCACCTAGCCTTGACCCGGTTCTGTGAACCATACGGTTTATCTATGTGACCTTGAGTTGGCAGAGCTTTATCAAAGTAGCAATGCCAATGGGCAAGCAATAATTGGCCTACCAAGCTAAAAGACAGTAACTAACACATTTTTTTTTTTTTACCAAATGAGCAATGAAATTTTTGCTACATTTAAATGCATGCCTAATCATGTGGACAAGTATCCTGCCTCGTGTTGTGTTCAGGAGAAAACGGGGGTCATGTTAGCAGTAACTTTAAACCAAGGTAAATTAAAAGCCATTTTTCTCAGTTTCACACTATGAGCAGTTACTTCCTTTAGTAGGACAGAATAGATGGGTTGGTGGTTTATCAACAAAACTGATATGGGGGCTACATGTAAACTATATATATCTTGTCTACATGCTTATCTAAAACATAAATCATTTGCAGAATGAACACTTGATGTCTCAAAATTAATCCTAAATTAGCTAGAGAATTTAACATTATTTTTTTTTATCCATCATTTGACATGAAATCAGTCAAAACAGCTCAACAAGACATGGTGTCAACAACAAGATGAAAACGAGCCACCTACGATTCCCCACAAGGCAACTTCCTGTCATTGTTGCTGGCTTTCTGACCATTCAGAGTCATAACCCAGACCTTCCAGCCACATCAATGTCCGCGCATCAATTCTGTGACGTCAGCCAACCTGTCTGTGTTCCAAACGGCACCCTACTACCTATATAGTGCACTACTTTAGACCAGAGCCCCTATTCCCTATATAGTGCACTACTTTAGACCAGAGCCCCTATTCCCTATATACTTTAGACCAGAGTCTTATGGCACCCTATTCCCTATGTAGTGCACTACTTTAGACCAGGATCCTATGGCACCCTATTCCCTATGTAGTGCACTACTTTAGACCAGGGTCCTATGACCCATAGGGAATCGGGGGGGCCATTTGGGAGATGGAAGTTCCATTATACTTCATCCTAGTAGCAAGCACTCCAGGCCTATTCATCTGTCTGTCAACTAAGGTAGCTGTCCCACTGTAGCTCAGTTGGTAGAGCATGGGGCTTGCAACGCCAGGGTTGTGGGTTCGATTCCCACGGGGGACCAGTCTGCTAAATGACTAAAATGTAAATGTAGCTGAAATGCAGAGCAACGAAGGTCACACTTATTATTATTTAATTTTTTTTTTTAAACGAGGGTATAAGGCGTTGTCTTGTCTGAAGACAAAACCGAAACTAACACGTATTAGAGGCCTGGCTTGAAGACGGCTCTGTGGTTAGGCCTGGTGACGAGTGAACGTCATCTGAGGCGAACACTGTGCTTTTGGTTGATACTGCAGATATCTCAATGTCATGCTTCATCCCCATAACAACCAAGAAGGGTTGTGATAGGGTAACATTTCCGGTCTGCTTCGACCACCAAAGAGATGGCAGCTGGGTCTGGTCTGCTTAGTTCATTGACTGTAGAGGAACCAGAGAACAGCTGGGTCTGGTCTGTTTAGACGCCTGAACTTGTATATCTCTTATCTGAGGAAATTGGTGGTTCTCTCCTCTCCCATGTACAGTGATGTGATGAGTGGGCTGTGGGACAGGCCTGTATTAGTCTAACCTCTCTCATCTCCCATGTACAGTGATGTGATGAGTGGGCTGTGGGACAGGCCTGTATTAGTCTAACCTCTCTCCTCTCCCATGTACAGTGATGAGCGGGCTGTGGGACAGGCCTGTATTAGTCTAACCTCTCTCCTCTCCCATGTACAGTGATGAGCGGGCTGTGGGACAGGCCTGTATTAGTCTAACCTCTCTCCTCTCCCATGTACAGTGATGAGCGGGCTGTGGGACAGGCCTGTATTAGTCTAACCTCTCTCCTCTCCCATGTACAGTGATGAGCGGGCTGTGGGACAGGCCTGTATTAGTCTAACCTCTCTCCTCTCCCATGTACAGTGATGAGAGTGGGCTGTGGGACAGGCCTGTATTAATCTAACCTCTCTCCTCTCCCATGTACAGTGATGTGATGAGCGGGCTGTGGGACAGGCCTGTATTAGTCTAACCTCTCTCCTCTCCCATGTACAGTGATGTGATGAGTGGGCTGTGGGACAGGCCTGTATTAGTCTAACCTCTCTCCTCTCCCATGTACAGTGATGTGATGAGTGGGCTGTGGGACAGGCCTGTATTAGTCTAACCTCTCTCCTCTCCCATGTACAGTGATGAGCGGGCTGTGGGACAGGCCTGTATTAGTCTAACCTCTCTCATGTACAGTGATGTGATGAGCGGGCTGTGGGACAGGCCTGTATTAATCTAACCTCTCTCCTCTCCCATGTACAGTGATGAGCGGGCTGTGGGACAGGCCTGTATTAGTCTAACCTCTCTCCTCTCCCATGTACAGTGATGTGATGAGCGGGCTGTGGGACAGGCCTGTATTAGTCTAACCTCTCCCATGTACAGTGATGTGATGAGCGGGCTGTGGGACAGGCCTGTATTAGTCTAACCTCTCTCCTCTCCCATGTACAGTGATGAGCGGGCTGTGGGACAGGCCTGTATTAGTCTAACCTCTCTCCTCTCCCATGTACAGTGATGAGCGGGCTGTGGGACAGGCCTGTATTAGTCTAACCTCTCTCCTCTCCCATGTACAGTGATGAGCGGGCTGTGGGACAGGCCTGTATTAGTCTAACCTCTCTCCTCCCCTCATTACTTCCTGTCCCATGTAGAGTGACGTTAACGAGGAGCGTGTTGCGCGGGCCGTGGGTGAGGCCTGTATCCGTCTCCACCTGGCTGAAGAGCGGGTCTGTCGTCAAATCACAGAGCTGTTCAGAGATGACTTCATCAGGTAGGCTTGGGATTGGTCCTGATTACCTGACGTCGTCCTCTTTTCATGAATAAATCGTGTTTCCTGATGTTCTATTATAAGTCTGCTGCAGTGCATGGTGGGACAGTGAGTGAATACACCTAGCCTCTGAAGAGACGCTGTTGTCCACAGAGTTTATTTAAAGGGGTGACGTGCTCGTTGCACCTGGACCACATGCCTCTGTTTCCATGGAGACGGGTAGGTGTAACTTATGGATATGTCCTTCCTTCCTGTTTTCAGGGCCTTGCAGCAGTCTCTGTTGTGGCCTTCGGAGGCCTGTGCACTGCTGGTTGGGATGTCATGCGGACGCTTCGATATCTATGCCCCCTGGAACGTAACCCTACCCCGGATCCCCAAACCCCCAGTCACCCCGCCCACACCCCCCAAGCCTGGAGCACCACAGAGCAGGGTCCTCTTCCTCACAGACATACACTGGGATCAGGTTAGTTAAATGTGGTAGGGCAGTTTTTTCAGACCTCTCCTCGGGGGGGGGGGGAGAGACGTTTCACTGTGGTTGTAGTCCTGATCTAGCTCATCTAATTCATTAATATGTTGACCAGTTCTGTCGGGTGTGTCTCCTCGCCTCCCGTGTGTCTCCTCGCCTCCCGTGTGTCTCCTCGCCTCCCGTGTGTCTCCTCGCCTCCCGTGTGTCTCCTCGCCTCCCGTGTGTCTCCTCGCCTCCCGTGTGTCTCCTCGCCTCCCGTGTGTCTCCTCGCCTCCCGTGTGTCTCCTCGCCTCCCGTGTGTCTCCTCGCCTCCCGTGTGTCTCCTCGCCTCCCTTGTGTCTCCTCGCCTCCCTTGTGTCTCCTCGCCTCCCTTGTCTCCTCGCATCTCTTGTGTCTCCTCACCTTGTATCATTCCTTTGATAAAGTAGTAGCTATATAACATGTGCAGAAAAGACAGGAATGCCCGTTGGGGGGACGACTGAACGCTCCTATATGATAAGAGCCAAATTTCTGTGACGCTTATGTTAAGTGTTACGGTTACAAGTTCACCTGCCTCATATATAAAACATCTTTATTTTAGGGTTAATATAGTAATAGTGCTATAGGCCACCAAGTGTTAACAGTCAGTATTTGGATAATGTTTGCAATGCTTGATAGTCTATGATATTAAGAGGTCTTTTTTTTCTGGGTGACCTGAACATTGACCTGTTAGTAAACTAGTTGTCCTAATGAAGAGGAAACATCTAACTGTGACTTAATGTTTGTAATATGACCCAGCTTTATCACTCAACCAACTCAAGTGTGGACCAATGATGTTGGCCACTGGACATCACTTGTATTGATTATATCTTCACTAATGCGCCAGAGCTTTGTTCCAAATGTAACAGTATAGCTTCCGTCCCTCTCCCCAACCTGGGCTCGAACCAGGGACCCTCTGCGCACATCAACAACTGACACCCCACGAAGCATCGTTACCCATCGCGCCACAAAAGCCGCGGCCCTTTGCAGAGCAAGGGAAACAACTACTTCAAGGTCTCAGAGCGAGTGACGTCACCCGATTTGAAACGCTATTAGCACGCACCACCGCTAACTAGCTAGCCATTTCACATCGGTTACACTAAGT